>NW_027150659.1:1196856-1219245 GCF_020800215.1 Phytophthora ramorum
CCCCCCCCCCCCCCCCCCCCCCCCAGAAGACCCGCCATAGGAGGCGGCAAGCACGTAAAGGAACACACCCAAGGGACACCCCCCACGCCGATCAAGCCCCACCAGGCCCCGATCGGCAGACCACCGACGACCGCGTGAAGAATACCCGCGTAGACGTCACCCCCAGTTCCCCGGAAGGAGCCGTCCAGCTCCCACCCATCCTGGTAACCACCGACGCCTTCAGTGAACACCGGAAGAGCGTAACCCGCCCCGCCGTCGGGTACACAAGGTGAATACAAGGTTCCGATCGCGCCAGATCAACGGAGTACCCCCTCCGATAGTCGGCAGTCCGGGCGTACCGCTGGTAAGCCGGAGATCACGACAGCAATTTTCGTGATCCCGCTTCGCCACAAGAACCAAGCTGGAGAGATTGAGCGGTTCAAGGCGCGACTGGTGGCCAAGGGGTTTTCGCAGAAGTACGGCATCGACTACGACGAGACCTTCGCACCAGTGGCCAAGTTCACGTCCATCCGGATCGTACTGAGTCTGGCTGCCAAGTATGGTCTCAAGCTGCACCAGATGGATGTCAAGACTGCGTTCCTCAACGGTGTGCTGGACGAAGACATCTACATGGCACAGCCGGATGGCTATGTGGACGAAGACCACCCGGACCACGTGTGCAAGCTCAAGCGGTCGCTGTATGGACTGAAGCAGTCGCCGCGCATGTGGAACCAGACCATCGACGACTTCATGCTCAAGCTGGGGTTCAAGAAGTGCGAGTCCGACCACTGCGTCTACCTGAAGCGTGACGGCCAAGACATGATCTTCGTGGCGCTCTACGTCGACGACTTGGTCCTCGCCAGCAGCAGCGACAAGATGCTCCTCGACACCAATCAGGCGCTCAGTCACCGCTTCGAGATGACGGACATGGGTCAGCTCAAGTTGTAATGGGTCTGCTTAGACCCACTACTTAAGCTTACACGTGTGCGCACGTGTATGAGGAAGCGTAGGTGTATTTAGCTTAAGTTCAGTATACTTGTATCCGCAAGTATACTTAAACCTAGATAAAGGAACCGAACGATAGCTTTGGTGGCAAATGAGAACTGTATTGATTGTAAATGGGGTTTCCTCCTAATACTGATATTTCTAATGAGAGGTTTCTGCCATTGGATGGCTGGCAGAACCCCTATCTATTGAATGACTCTCATTGGTAGAAATATGTTACTTTCTACCAGTCATATGCTTTGGGCTATGAATGTGGACCACCTTGTGGAGTGGTCAACCTGAATGTATGCCTTAGTGCATGTTGCACTAAGGTAGGAGGTGAACCGAATGTGTAGCCCCGCTACACCATCCCCCCGTTAGGATTTGACGTGCCGGTCTCGACACGGCAATCCGTATTTTCTTCGGGAGAACACGTGATCATTCCCAATGAGCACGCCAACGACGTCTTCGTCTAAGACGCCGGCCGCTTCGGCAACAGCAAGTGCTGTCGTCGCCTCCAAGGCGACGACGGCCGCTGCCTCAGCCACGACCGCTACTGACATCGCCTCGACGGCGATGTCGACAAGCGCGGCAATAGAGAGTCGCCTCTCTGTTGCTGGATACCACTCGAGATGGCATGAGAAACATGCCATCCGAAACAAGACAGGCAAGATCATTGGTGTCGAGACTGGCATGGGCATCTACTCTCCGGGTGGAGAGGGAGTTCCCCTCGACTATGGAAGCGAAGTCGAGGAGGGGGAACTCGAAGGAGACAAGGACATCTTGTCTCCGGGCCACACGGACCCCAATGTGGGTCTGCGTCGTCCACGCGAGGACGACTCGAACGCTTCGAGCTCGAAGCATTCGCGCAGCGGCAGTGGAACACCGCTCGCTGCCGCTGGAGCCTTGACGACTCCGCGGGATGGAGATGACTCTGCTCCATCCGCTGTTGTTGCGGCCTCGCGCACTGAGCCAGTGCGCGAGCCATGGATGCCGTCTCAGTCTGAGATCAGCAGCCGATTCGGTGCGACCGTGCCACCGAATCCGTACGCGCTGTATTCGTGCAACGCCATCGTTGACGATGACGTTGCGAAGCGATTGCACTTTGATCCGTCATCGGATCAAAGGCGCGACTATTGAGGCGAGGCGGGTGAACGCCTTTATCGTCCAGGGTGTATAGCGCACGCGCGCCAGAAGACTCGGCCGATCAGGAAGCTTAAACTTCGCCTTTTGGAAAGCCCAATGGGGTCAGACTACCTCCAAAAGTACGGGACTTCCGGAAGTAGCTTGGCGTGTGACCTTGTGTAATCCCTATAGGTGTCGTTTGTCTTCGGAAGACCGGACTCCACCTGATGAGTTGTTCCTACACAATCAAAATGAATACAAGAATACAGAGTGCGTACGTTCACTTCCCGACGCAATTAGTACAGCTGGGGTTAGACCACTAGCAAAGCCTTCCCAGATGACCAAATAATACAGAGAGTTATACACAATATACAGCTGCTACTTATTCTTTTGGACCCTTGAGCAGTGGGTCCGTACACCAGTCTACTTGTGTTTCACCTGGAAGACTGGTCACTTCCAGATGCACCCTTGTTGCGCACCACTTCCAGTAAGGAGGATTTATAACTCCTTCCAGGAGATAACTTTCAGATATATCCAAAAGGAAAACCACTTCCGGATCACTCAATATACAGTCCTATCACACAGCAGTCTATTCGATCAAATTCCGGGGGGTGACTACTAACAACCTCCTGAAACGGCAATTACTATGAAATGGGGGGTCTAGAGGACACACTCCCAACTGAAATATGAAATAGGACAGATCACGTACGAATGCGCGTCACTCGGTCACCGCCTAATTTGGTCTTGAGCCTTTCGGAGAGTTCCACGGCGGTCTTCGCGATCACGACGCGTCCAAACGCAGGCTGGGTGAACCCGGGTCCCCGGAAATACACGGCGGCTTGTCCGGCGTTATCCCAGCGTGCTTCCAGGCCAACTAATAAGGGCCCTGGAAAACACTTGCGCCCTTGGTGGCAAAACGAACTCTCTGTTATTTTTAGTCTCTGCTAGAAGTCTTCTGTCAAGGTCTCTGCTGGAAGTCTTCCACATGCACATTTGTCTTGGTTTCACTATAGGGTTCTTTGGCGTAATCAGCATCCGGGAGGCTGACACATCCTGGTCGCAAGCCGGCTCTTCGTGCATAACATATCCGGCTGGTCGTCTTGGTCGGTCGCTAATATCTTGGGCTTTGTATACTGGAAAATTGGAAAGGTCTTGGTGGGTACAAATCAGGAGCGTCTGGTCAGCCTCCGCACCCACAACGTCTGGGTCATCTGCGAGTCACATCAGGAAGGAACTTTCGGAAGGCACACGTGACTTCCGGAAGTAACTCGACATTGGGAGGACTTCTGGAAGTCACTTGGTCTCAGTATGCTGTGGGAACTTGTACCAGTTCTCCGTTCGTCCTCGTTCTTCCCTGTCGCGCGCACTTCTGGACCAATCATCACCGCGAGTGCTTCCATGGGAAATGGGAAACGACGCTCGGACATTTTACGTCCAGTCGCCACGTGTCAACCGTCCCTCTCGTCATAAGCTTTCATAGAGGAATTTGCTTTCCCCCCGAGCTGACAGGTTGTGATGAGATCACACGTGCCCAAATTGACCAGGGTATCCGGTCGGAAATCACATCCGGACGGCGGATTGGTCCTTCAACTGGCGGAGGTCGCTTCCTTTCTTCGCCCTGTCCCGGATCGTCCAATCACATCACTTCTTGGCGGTCGGAAATCAACGTCGTCGAAGCGCTATCAAATCGCAATCTCCCGCCTGGTGAGCACCAGCATGGCTCCCACTGGCATTTCAGGTCCTCCCGCAAGCTCCGCGCAGACGCCTTCGGCGTCTCCTGGCGACGGCAGCCCCAGTGGGGGTGATGTCGCTGGCGAGTCTCCAAGCGTCCCTTCCCAAACTCCGCCGCCCGTCGATGACGAGGAGGAAGAGGTGGAAGAGGAACTTCCGGAAGAAGAGGAAGCTCCCGATGACGCGGCGGATGAGTCGATGGATGCACCTTCGGGACGATCGTCGGCTCAGACCCCCTCTCGGTTACTGCTTTTGGATCGAGCACTTGCTCTCCAAGGCGAGAGCACACTTCCTTCTGGACGCGACATCCCGCACGACCGTCAGTTGCCGGCACCGGCGCGTTACGAAGTCCCTCCAGAGCACACTTTTGGCAGACAGGTCCGTCTCGTTGGGGTTCCAGCGACCGAAAGCCACAACGATGGGAAAACGTTCACCCAGAACGGCTATGGTGGTCTGGAGGCGCTGATGCAGATGAATGAGTTGACCATCGGTTCTCTGGCGCAGTTGTATGATTTCTTCGACGAAAATGTGGACATTCACGATTACGTCTTGACGCCCCGCAAGAAACCACTTTCGGAAGATGACATGGAGCACCAGTTGAGTCACGTTGGTCTGAAGCGCGAGATCGCGAGCATTCTGACCGAATTTGGTCCGGAAAATTTGGCTCAGCGGGTCTTTGGGACAGTGGATGTCCTTCAGAAGGTGATGGCTCGTTATCGTCGGATGCGAGAGCAAGTGGACGATTCCAGTTCGGCTGTCCACGACGCCGTCGAAGCTCGTGATGAACTTCTGGTGGTAAAGCAGGATTACCAGTTCCAGACGGACTATTGGAGTCGGAAGGTGGCCGAGGTTCTGGCGGAAAAGGACGAGGTCGTCCGAAGTTCCCGTGAAGACATCACCCAGATCCTGAAAGAGCATGCTGATGACAAGCGTCATCTCAAGGAACAAGTGGCCATACTCACCCGACGTCTGGACGACTCGGAAGCGCATCGCAAGATGCTGAGCGACCGTCTTCGACAGACGCGTCTGGAAGTGGCCGATGTGATGAACTTCTTGAGTGACCACTCGCAGCTCTACTTGAACTGGCCTCGCCTCCGAGATCTCTTGGTTCACTTCCGGAACGGCACGCGTGTCCCATCTGGGTGGAACACCATGATCACTGTTGTCAAGAAGGCGCCTCGGGCAGCTGCCGTATACCGGTAGGATACCGGTATGACCTTCACTCAGTGGGACCGCAATCATTCCTGTGTTGACGGGACGCTGATGATGGGACGCTGTTTACGCTACGGGGATTACGGGACACGTGGGTACAAGATTGTGGATACAAGATGGGCATCCACGTGGCAGTCACTGATTGGCTGAAGCAACTCAGTATCCGGTAAGGAATCCAGTAGAGTGTATCCAGTAGAGAATCCAGTAGGCTTAGAGGTAGCAAGGGAGTTTGCGAACTAAGGACCTAAATCAATCACTTTGCATTTTGCTATCAACCGACCAAAGCCTTTTGGTTATGAGCCCAAGACCCGTCTTCCCTGCCCAAGACCCCGACTACGCCTTCGCCATGGACGCCACCCCGACCACGACCGCCCGCATCAACAAGTTCAACGGAACCAACTTCCACACGTGGAAGTTCAAGATGCAGATGGTGCTCGAGGAGCGCGAACTGTGGGAAGTGACGAGTGGGGAAGTGAAGCTGGAGCACTGCACGACCACGGCGGATCAAGCGACGTTCAAGAGGAAGTCGCGTAAGGCGCTGGCGATCATCTGTCTCGCGATGGAGGACTCGCAGCTGCCGCTGGTTCGCTCGGCCAAGGACGCGCATGATGCATGGTCAAGACTGGAAGGACACTTCGAGAAGAAGAGTTTGGCCAACAAGCTCTTTCTTCGTCGGCGTTTCTTCACGACGATGATGGACGAAGGTGATGATGTGCTGGAGCACATCAACAAGCTCAAGACGCTGGCGGAGCAGCTCGACGCGGTTGGCGCTCCGGTCAGCGAGGACGACTTGGTGATCACACTTCTGGGCAGTCTGAGCGAGTCGTACCAGTTCCTGATCACGGCGTTGGAGTCGAGAGCCGACTCGCTGTCGTGGGAACTCGTGACGTCTCGGCTGCTGCATGAGGACATGAAGCGCAAGGAACAAGGTGGCGGCGGCGTCGACGGAGCCGCGCACGGCCAAGGTCAAGCGTTCATGACGAGAGACAACAAGCGCAAGGGCCGACCGGTGAAGAAGACCGGCGCGTGCCACAACTGCGGCAAACAAGGACATTGGATCGCGGAGTGTCCCTCGCGGGTCCAGAACGACGCTGAGCGATATCGGTCGCAGCGTGCGAACGTCGCGCAGGACGAAGAAGATCCTGGCGACTACCTTTTCTCGGTTGGTCGTACGAGCAGTGCCGCCAAGCCGAGTGACATGTGGCTGGTCGACTCGGGTGCGACGCAGCACATGACGAGTTCCAGCAAGTACATGAGGAACTACAAGAAGATGGCTCCGGTGGACGTGCATCTCGCGGACGACGGTGTGGTTCAGGCGGTGGGGACCGGCGACATTGTCATGTCGATGAAGACGCCGCGCGGCATGAAGAAGGGTGTGCTCACGAATGTGTGGCATATCCCGAAGCTGTCGCGCAACCTGTTTTCGGTCGGCCGCTTCACCAAGGACGTCGGGCCAGTGACCTTCGAGAGCGACGGGTGCTTCGCGGACAACAAGGGTCTCAAGTGGCAGCTCGGCGCTCGTGAGGGCAAAGGGCTGTTCAAGCTGTGCATGACTCCGATGATGCCTGACGAGGCCAATGCGGCAAGTTCGAAGGATCGCCAAGGGGACACCACGTCGTACCTCTGGCACCTCCGACTTGGTCACATTGGCCATGGCGGTCTAGACGCCATCGTCAAGAAGAGCTACGGTGTTGGCATCGACATGACGTCGGTGAAGCAGTGGGAGCTGTGCGACGGGTGTGCACTCGGCAAGCAAACGCGAGTGAGCTACATGAAGTCGTCGCCGAACCGTGCGAAGCAAGTGCTGGAGGTGGTTCACAGCGATGTGTGCGGCCCCATGCAGACGCCAACGTTTGGGGGCAAGCGCTACTTCGTCACGTTCATCGACGACAAGTCGCACTTCTGCGTCGTGTACTTGCTGAGGAACAAGTCCGAGGTGGCTGCCAAGTTCGCGGAGTTTGTGGCGTTTGCTGAAACTCAGACCGGCAAGCGCGTGCAGACACTCCGGAGCGACAACGGTGGCGAGTACACTTCCGGCGCGATGGCCAAGTTCTGTGCGGACCGCGGTATCGTGCAGAAGTTCACTCCGCCGTACACGCCTCAGCTGAACGGAGTGGCCGAGCGGATGAACCGGACGTTGGTGGAGTGTGCGCGCTGCATGCTGGAACATGCCGGCTTGCCCAAGACGTATTGGGGTGAAGCGGTGATGACGGCTACGTTCCTCCGTAATCGGTGTCCGACACGCGCCGTCAGCCACGACAAGTCTCCGCACCAAGTCTGGACGGGCAAGAAGCCGCTGCTGGCGAACCTGAAAGTTTTCGGTTGCCACGCGTATGTGCACGTGCCGAAGGCGAAGCGCACCAAGTTCGACGCTCGGTCGGTGCGCTGTCGGTTCCTGGGGTACTCGGAGCACGAGAAAGCGTATCGATTCGAAGAACTGGAGAGCAGTCGCGTGCTGGTGAGCCGCGACGCGCAGTTCATGGAAGACGTCTTCGACAGTGGGAGACGTGACTACCATCAGAGGGAGGTGGTGGTCATTCAAGATGAAGAGACGACGGATCAAGATTCGTCGCAGTCGGATGAAGACGACAACGAAGAAGAGGAAGAAGAGGAAGCTGCGCGGGACGAAGACTTCGGGCCCGGCAACAAGCGACACCCGCGGACGCAGTCGCTGGAGGAAGTCACGGAGGTTCCAAGTGCCAAGCGGTATGCGTCGCAGAGTCGACACCAGACTCTGGACGAGATGTCTGCTGCGGCTCAAGAAAGTCAAGACTTCGAAGCTGCGTACGTCGTGGATTCAGTGGGAGAAATGCCGACCACGTTCAAGTCGGCGATGGAATCCAGCGACGCAGTCAAGTGGAAGGAGGCGTGCGACTCGGAGTGTGACTCGCTGCTCAAGAACGACACGTGGGATGTCGTACCACTGCCGAAGGGACGCAAGGCGATCGGCTGCAGATGGGTGTTTCGCGTGAAGGAGAACCAAGCTGGAGAGATTGAGCGGTTCAAGGCGCGACTGGTGGCCAAGGGGTTTTCGCAGAAGTACGGCATCGACTACGACGAGACCTTCGCACCAGTGGCCAAGTTCACGTCCATCCGGATCGTACTGAGTCTGGCTGCCAAGTATGGTCTCAAGCTGCACCAGATGGATGTCAAGACTGCGTTCCTCAACGGTGTGCTGGACGAAGACATCTACATGGCACAGCCGGATGGCTATGTGGACGAAGACCACCCGGACCACGTGTGCAAGCTCAAGCGGTCGCTGTACGGACTGAAGCAGTCGCCGCGCATGTGGAACCAGACCATCGACGACTTCATGCTCAAGCTGGGGTTCAAGAAGTGCGAGTCCGACCACTGCGTCTACCTGAAGCGTGACGGCCAAGACATGATCTTCGTGGCGCTCTACGTCGACGACTTGGTCCTCGCTAGCAGCAACGACGAGCTGTTGGAATCGACCAAGCACGCGTTGAGCAAGCGGTTTGAGATGACGGACCTCGGCGAGCTGGAGTACTTCCTCGGGATGGAGATCAAGAACGACCGCGACTCCGGAAAAGTGACGGTGCGGCAGACCAAGTTTCTCAAGTCCATCCTGACCAAGTTCGGCATGCAAGACAGCAAGCCTGTGAAGACGCCGCAAGACCCCGGACTCAAGCTGACCAAGAACATGTGTGAGGGTGGCTGCCAGCATGAAGACACGATGAAGAACGTGCCGTATCGGAGTGCCGTCGGTGCTCTCATGTACTTGATGGTGGCAACGCGTCCGGACCTGGCTGCTGCAGTGGGAGTGCTGAGCCAGTTCTCTGCCGACCCGTGTCCGACGCATTGGCAAGCCCTCAAGCGTGTGCTGCGGTACCTCCAAGCGACGCCTACGCATGGACTCGAGTTCTCACGGGAAGACAGCCTTGGTATGTGCGGCTATTCGGATGCGGACTGGGCCGGCGACATCGAGTCAAGACGGAGCACAAGCGGCTACGCGTTCATGATGAACGGCGGATGCATCAGCTGGAGGAGCAAGAAGCAGCGGACGGTGGCGCTGTCTTCGACGGAAGCAGAGTACATGGCGCTATCGGAGGCGACACAAGAGGCAGTGTGGCTCAAGGTGTTCCTGTGCGAGCTCGGCGAGATGGCAAGCGATGAAGCGGTCAAGATCTACGAGGACAACCAAGGCTCCATCGCGTTGGCCAAGAACCCGCACTTCCACAAGCGCACCAAGCACATCGACATTCGCTACCACTTCGTGCGCGAGAAGGTGGAAGACGGTCAAGTGGTGCTGCAGTATGTATCGACAACGGACATGCTGGCGGACATGATGACGAAGGCAATTCCTGCAACGCAGTTCAGTGTGCTTCGGAGCAAGCTCGGGATCCAAGGTGCAATCGCTGTCGAGTCGAGTGGGAGTGTTGTCAAGAAGGCGCCTCGGGCAGCTGCGGGATACCGGTAGGATACCGGTATGACCTTCACTCAGTGGGACCGCAATCATTCCTGTGTTGACGGGACGCTGATGATGGGACGCGGGACACTGATGATGGGACGCTGTTTACGCTACGGGGATTACGGGACACGTGGGTACAAGATTGTGGGTACAAGATGGGCATCCACGTGGCAGTCGCTGATTGGCTGAAGCAACTCAGTATCCGGTAAGGAATCCAGTAGAGTGTATCCAGTAGAGAATCCAGTAGGCTTAGAGGTAGCAAGGGAGTTTGCGAACTAAGGACCTAAATCAATCACTTTGCATTTTGCCATCAAGCGACCAAGCCTTTTGGTTATGAGCCCAAGCCCCGTCTTCCCTGCCCAAGACCCCGACTACGCCTTCGCCATGGACGCCACCCCGACCACGACCGCCCGCATCAACAAGTTCAACGGAACCAACTTCCACACGTGGAAGTTCAAGATGCAGATGGTGCTCGAGGAGCGCGAACTGTGGGAAGTGACGAGTGGGGAAGTGAAGCTGGAGCACTGCACGACCACGGCGGATCAAGCGACGTTCAAGAGGAAGTCGCGTAAGGCGCTGGCGATCATCTGTCTCGCGATGGAGGACTCGCAGCTGCCGCTGGTTCGCTCGGCCAAGGACGCGCATGATGCATGGTCAAGACTGGAAGGACACTTCGAGAAGAAGAGTTTGGCCAACAAGCTCTTTCTTCGTCGGCGTTTCTTCACGACGATGATGGACGAAGGTGATGATGTGCTGGAGCACATCAACAAGCTCAAGACGCTGGCGGAGCAGCTCGACGCGGTTGGCGCTCCGGTCAGCGAGGACGACTTGGTGATCACGCTTCTGGGCAGTCTGAGCGAGTCGTACCAGTTCCTGATCACGGCGTTGGAGTCGAGAGCCGACTCGCTGTCGTGGGAACTCGTGACGTCTCGGCTGCTGCATGAGGACATGAAGCGCAAGGAACAAGGTGGCGGCGGCGTCGACGGAGCCGCGCACGGCCAAGGTCAAGCGTTCATGACGAGAGACAACAAGCGCAAGGGCCGACCGGTGAAGAAGACCGGCGCGTGCCACAACTGCGGCAAACAAGGACATTGGATCGCGGAGTGTCCCTCGCGGGTCCAGAACGACGCTGAGCGATATCGGTCGCAGCGTGCGAACGTCGCGCAGGACGAAGAAGATCCTGGCGACTACCTTTTCTCGGTTGGTCGTACGAGCAGTACCGCCAAGCCGAGTGACATGTGGCTGGTCGACTCGGGTGCGACGCAGCACATGACGAGTTCCAGACAGTACATGAGGAACTACAAGACGATGGCTCCGGTGGACGTGCATCTCGCGGACGACGGGGTGGTTCAGGCGGTGGGGACCGGCGACATTGTCATGTCGATGAAGACGCCGCGCGGCATGAAGAAGGGTGTGCTCACGAATGTGTGGCATATCCCGAAGCTGTCGCGCAACCTGTTTTCGGTCGGCCGCTTCACCAAGGACGTCGGGCCAGTGACCTTCGAGAGCGACGGGTGCTTCGCGGACAACAAGGGTCTCAAGTGGCAGCTCGGCGCTCGTGAGGGCAAAGGGCTGTTCAAGCTGTGCATGACTCCGATGATGCCTGACGAGGCCAATGCGGCAAGTTCGAAGGATCGCCAAGGGGACACCACGTCGTACCTCTGGCACCTCCGACTTGGTCACATTGGCCATGGCGGTCTAGACGCCATCGTCAAGAAGAGCTACGGTGTTGGCATCGACATGACGTCGGTGAAGCAGTGGGAGCTGTGCGACGGGTGTGCACTCGGCAAGCAAACGCGAGTGAGCTACATGAAGTCGTCCCCGAACCGCGCGAAGCAAGTGCTGGAGGTGGTTCACAGCGATGTGTGCGGCCCCATGCAGACGCCAACGTTTGGGGGCAAGCGCTACTTCGTCACGTTCATCGACGACAAGTCGCACTTCTGCGTCGTGTACTTGCTGAGGAACAAGTCCGAGGTGGCTGCCAAGTTCGCGGAGTTTGTGGCGTTTGCTGAAACTCAGACCGGCAAGCGCGTGAAGACACTCCGGAGCGACAACGGTGGCGAGTACACTTCCGGCGCGATGGCCAAGTTCTGTGCGGACCGCGGTATCGTGCAGAAGTTCACTCCGCCGTACACGCCTCAGCTGAACGGAGTGGCCGAGCGGATGAACCGGACGTTGGTGGAGTGTGCGCGCTGCATGCTGGAACATGCCGGCTTGCCCAAGACGTATTGGGATGAAGCGGTGATGACGGCTACGTTCCTCCGTAATCGGTGTCCGACACGCGCCGTCAGCCACGACAAGTCTCCGCACCAAGTTTGGACTGGCAAGAAACCGCTGCTGGCGAACCTGAAAGTGTTCGGTTGCCACGCGTATGTGCACGTGCCGAAGGCGAAGCGCACCAAGTTCGACGCTCGGTCGGTGCGCTGTCGGTTCCTGGGGTACTCGGAGCACGAGAAAGCGTATCGATTCGCAGAACTGGAGAGCAGTCGCGTGCTGGTGAGCCGCGACGCGCAGTTCATGGAAGACATCTTCGACAGTGGGAGACGCGACTACCATCAGAAGGAGGTGGTGGTCATTCAAGATGAAGAGACTGTTGTCAAGAAGGCGCCTCGGGCAGCTGCCGTATACCGGTAGGATACCGGTATGACCTTCACTCAGTGGGACCGCAATCATTCCTGTGTTGACGGGACGCTGATGATGGGACGCTGTTTACGCTACGGGGATTACGGGACACGTGGGTACAAGATTGTGGGTACAAGATGGGCATCCACGTGGCAGTCGTTGATTGGCTGAAGCAACTCAGTATCCGGTAAGGAATCCAGTAGAGTGTATCCAGTAGAGAATCCAGTAGGCTTAGAGGTAGCAAGGGAGTTTGCGAACTAAGGACCTAAATCAATCACTTTGCATTTTGCCATCAAGCGACCAAGCCTTTTGGTTATGAGCCCAAGCCCCGTCTTCCCTGCCCAAGACCCCGACTACGCCTTCGCCATGGACGCCACCCCGACCACGACCGCCCGCATCAACAAGTTCAACGGAACCAACTTCCACACGTGGAAGTTCAAGATGCAGATGGTGCTCGAGGAGCGCGAACTGTGGGAAGTGACGAGTGGGGAAGTGAAGCTGGAGCACTGCACGACCACGGCGGATCAAGCGACGTTCAAGAGGAAGTCGCGTAAGGCGCTGGCGATCATCTGTCTCGCGATGGAGGACTCGCAGCTGCCGCTGGTTCGCTCGGCCAAGGACGCGCATGATGCATGGTCAAGACTGGAAGGACACTTCGAGAAGAAGAGTTTGGCCAACAAGCTCTTTCTTCGTCGGCGTTTCTTCACGACGATGATGGACGAAGGTGATGATGTGCTGGAGCACATCAACAAGCTCAAGACGCTGGCGGAGCAGCTCGACGCGGTTGGCGCTCCGGTCAGCGAGGACGACTTGGTGATCACGCTTCTGGGCAGTCTGAGCGAGTCGTACCAGTTCCTGATCACGGCGTTGGAGTCGAGAGCCGACTCGCTGTCGTGGGAACTCGTGACGTCTCGGCTGCTGCATGAGGACATGAAGCGCAAGGAACAAGGTGGCGGCGGCGTCGACGGAGCCGCGCACGGCCAAGGTCAAGCGTTCATGACGAGAGACAACAAGCGCAAGGGCCGACCGGTGAAGAAGACCGGCGCGTGCCACAACTGCGGCAAACAAGGACATTGGATCGCGGAGTGTCCCTCGCGGGTCCAGAACGACGCTGAGCGATATCGGTCGCAGCGTGCGAACGTCGCGCAGGACGAAGAAGATCCTGGCGACTACCTTTTCTCGGTGGTCGTACGAGCAGTACCGCCAAGCCGAGTGACATGTGGCTGGTCGACTCGGGTGCGACGCAGCACATGACGAGTTCCAAGACGTACATGAGGAACTACAAGACGATGGCTCCGGTGGACGTGCATCTCGCGGACGACGGGGTGGTTCAGGCGGTGGGGACCGGCGACATTGTCATGTCGATGAAGACGCCGCGCGGCATGAAGAAGGGTGTGCTCACGAATGTGTGGCATATCCCGAAGCTGTCGCGCAACCTGTTTTCGGTCGGCCGCTTCACCAAGGACGTCGGGCCAGTGACCTTCGAGAGCGACGGGTGCTTCGCGGACAACAAGGGTCTCAAGTGGCAGCTCGGCGCTCGTGAGGGCAAAGGGCTGTTCAAGCTGTGCATGACTCCGATGATGCCTGACGAGGCCAATGCGGCAAGTTCGAAGGATCGCCAAGGGGACACCACGTCGTACCTCTGGCACCTCCGACTTGGTCACATTGGCCATGGCGGTCTAGACGCCATCGTCAAGAAGAGCTACGGTGTTGGCATCGACATGACGTCGGTGAAGCAGTGGGAGCTGTGCGACGGGTGTGCACTCGGCAAGCAAACGCGAGTGAGCTACATGAAGTCGTCGCCGAACCGCGCGAAGCAAGTGCTGGAGGTGGTTCACAGCGATGTGTGCGGCCCCATGCAGACGCCAACGTTTGGGGGCAAGCGCTACTTCGTCACGTTCATCGATGACAAGTCGCACTTCTGCGTCGTGTACTTGCTGAGGAACAAGTCCGAGGTGGCTGCCAAGTTCGCGGAGTTTGTGGCGTTTGCTGAAACTCAGACCGGCAAGCGCGTGAAGACACTCCGGAGCGACAACGGTGGCGAGTACACCTCCGGCGCGATGGCCAAGTTCTGTGCGGACCGCGGTATCGTGCAGAAGTTCACTCCGCCGTACACGCCTCAGCTGAACGGAGTGGCCGAGCGGATGAACCGGACGTTGGTGGAGTGTGCGCGCTGCATGCTGGAACATGCCGGCTTGCCCAAGACGTATTGGGGTGAAGCGGTAATGACGGCTGCGTTCCTCCGTAATCGGTGTCCGACACGCGCCGTCAGCCACGACAAGTCTCCGCACCAAGTTTGGACGGGCAAGAAGCCGCTGCTGGCCAATCTCAAGGTCTTCGGTTGCCACGCGTATGTGCACGTGCCGAAGGCGAAGCGCACCAAGTTCGACGCTCGGTCGGTGCGCTGTCGGTTCCTGGGGTACTCGGAGCACGAGAAAGCGTATCGATTCGAAGAACTGGAGAGCAGTCGCGTGCTGGTGAGCCGCGACGCGCAGTTCATGGAAGACGTCTTCGACAGTGGGAGACGTGACTACCACCAGAGGGAGGTGGTGGTCATTCAAGATGAAGAGACGACGGATCAAGATTCGTCGCAGTCGGATGAAGACGACAACGAAGAAGAGGAAGAAGAGGAAGCTGCGCGGGACGAAGACTTCGGGCCCGGCAACAAGCGACACCCGCGGACGCAGTCGCTGGAGGAAGTCACGGAGGTTCCAAGTGCCAAGCGGTATGCGTCGCAGAGTCGACACCAGACTCTAGGACGAGATGTCTGCTGCGGCTCAAGAAAGCCAAGACTTCGAAGCTGCGTACGTCGTGAATTCAGTGGGAGAAATGCCGACCACGTTCAAGTCGGCGATGGAATCCAGCGACGCAGTCAAGTGGAAGGAGGCGTGCGACTCGGAGTGTGACTCGCTGCTCAAGAACGACACGTGGGATGTCGTACCACTGCCGAAGGGACGCAAGGCGATCGGCTGCAGATGGGTGTTTCGCGTGAAGGAGAACCAAGCTGGAGAGATTGAGCGGTTCAAGGCGCGACTGGTGGCCAAGGGGTTTTCGCAGAAGTACGGCATCGACTACGACGAGACCTTCGCACCAGTGGCCAAGTTCACGTCCATCCGGATCGTACTGAGTCTGGCTGCCAAGTATGGTCTCAAGCTGCACCAGATGGATGTCAAGACTGCGTTCCTCAACGGTGTGCTGGACGAAGACATCTACATGGCACAGCCGGATGGCTATGTGGACGAAGACCACCCGGACCACGTGTGCAAGCTCAAGCGGTCGCTGTACGGACTGAAGCAGTCGCCGCGCATGTGGAACCAGACCATCGACGACTTCATGCTCAAGCTGGGGTTCAAGAAGTGCGAGTCCGACCACTGCGTCTACCTGAAGCGTGACGGCCAAGACATGATCTTCGTGGCGCTCTACGTCGACGACTTGGTCCTCGCCAGCAGCAACGACGAGCTGTTGGAATCGACCAAGCACGCGTTGAGCAAGCGGTTTGAGATGACGGACCTCGGCGAGCTGGAGTACTTCCTCGGGATGGAGATCAAGAACGACCGCGACTCCGGAAAAGTGACGGTGCGGCAGACCAAGTTTCTCAAGTCCATCCTGACCAAGTTCGGCATGCAAAACAGCAAGCCTGTGAAGACGCCGCAAGACCCCGGACTCAAGCTGACCAAGAACATGTGTGAGGGTGGCTGCCAGCATGAAGACACGATGAAGAACGTGCCGTATCGGAGTGCCGTCGGTGCTCTCATGTACTTGATGGTGGCAACGCGTCCGGACCTGGCTGCTGCAGTGGGAGTGCTGAGCCAGTTCTCTGCCGACCCGTGTCCGACGCATTGGCAAGCCCTCAAGCGTGTGCTGCGGTACCTCCAAGCGACGCCTACGCATGGACTCGAGTTCTCACGGGAAGACAGCCTTGGTATGTGTGGCTATTCGGATGCGGACTGGGCCGGCGACATCGAGTCTCGACGGAGCACAAGCGGCTACGCGTTCATGATGAACGGCGGATGCATCAGCTGGAGGAGCAAGAAGCAGCGGACGGTGGCGCTGTCTTCGACGGAAGCAGAGTACATGGCGCTATCGGAGGCGACACAAGAGGCAGTGTGGCTCAAGGTGTTCCTGTGCGAGCTCGGCGAGATGGCAAGCGATGAAGCGGTCAAGATCTACGAGGACAACCAGGGCTCCATCGCGTTGGCCAAGAACCCGCACTTCCACAAGCGCACCAAGCACATCGACATTCGCTACCACTTCGTGCGCGAGAAGGTGGAAGACGGTCAAGTGGTGCTGCAGTATGTGTCGACAACGGACATGCTGGCGGACATGATGACGAAGGCAATTCCTGCAACGCAGTTCAGTGTGCTTCGGACCAACCTCGGGATCCAAGGTGCAATCGCTGTCGAGTCGAGTGGGAGTGTTGTCAAGAAGGCGCCTCGGGCAGCTGCCGTATACCGGTAGGATACCGGTATGACCTTCACTCAGTGGGACCGCAATCATTCCTGTGTTGACGGGACGCTGATGATGGGACGCGGGACACTGATGACGGGACGCTGTTTACGCTACGGGGATTACGGGACACGTGGGTACAAGATTGTGGGTACAAGATGGGCATCCACGTGGCAGTCGTTGATTGGCTGAAGCAACTCAGTATCCGGTAACGAATCCAGTAGAGTGTATCCAGTAGAGAATCCAGTAGGCTTAGAGGTAGCAAGGGAGTTTGCGAACTAAGGACCTAAATCAATCACTTTGCATTTTGCCATCAAGCGACCAAGCCTTTTATCTACATGGCACAGCCGGATGGCTATGTGGACGAAGACCACCCGGACCACGTGTGCAAGCTCAAGCGGTCGCTGTACGGACTGAAGCAGTCGCCGCGCATGTGGAACCAGACCATCGACGACTTCATGCTCAAGCTGGGGTTCAAGAAGTGCGAGTCCGACCACTGCGTCTACCTGAAGCGTGACGGCCAAGACATGATCTTCGTGGCGCTCTACGTCGACGACTTGGTCCTCGCCAGCAGCAACGACGAGCTGTTGGAATCGACCAAGCACGCGCTGAGCAAGCGGTTTGAGATGACGGACCTCGGCGAGCTGGAGTACTTCCTCGGGATGGAGATCAAGAACGACCGCGACTCCGGAAAAGTGACGGTGCGGCAGACCAAGTTTCTCAAGTCCATCCTGACCAAGTTCGGCATGCAAAACAGCAAGCCTGTGAAGACGCCGCAAGACCCCGGACTCAAGCTGACCAAGAACATGTGTGAGGGTGGCTGCCAGCATGAAGACACGATGAAGAACGTGCCGTATCGGAGTGCCGTCGGTGCTCTCATGTACTTGATGGTGGCAACGCGTCCGGACCTGGCTGCTGCAGTGGGAGTGCTGAGCCAGTTCTCTGCCGACCCGTGTCCGACGCATTGGCAAGCCCTCAAGCGTGTGCTGCGGTACCTCCAAGCGACGCCTACGCATGGACTCGAGTTCTCACGGGAAGACAGCCTTGGTATGTGTGGCTATTCGGATGCGGACTGGGCCGGCGACATCGAGTCTCGACGGAGCACAAGCGGCTACGCGTTCATGATGAACGGCGGATGAATCAGCTGGAGGAGCAAGAAGCAGCGGACGGTGGCGCTGTCTTCGACGGAAGCAGAGTACATGGCGCTATCGGAGGCGACACAAGAGGCAGTGTGGCTCAAGGTGTTCCTGTGCGAGCTCGGCGAGATGGCAAGCGATGAAGCGGTCAAGATCTACGAGGACAACCAGGGCTCCATCGCGTTGGCCAAGAACCCGCACTTCCACAAGCGCACCAAGCACATCGACATTCGCTACCACTTCGTGCGCGAGAAGGTGGAAGACGGTCAAGTGGTGCTGCAGTATGTGTCGACAACGGACATGCTGGCGGACATGATGACGAAGGCAATTCCTGCAACGCAGTTCAGTGTGCTTCGGACCAACCTCGGGATCCAAGGTGCAATCGCTGTCGAGTCGAGTGGGAGTGTTGTCAAGAAGGCGCCTCGGGCAGCTGCCGTATACCGGTAGGATACCGGTATGACCTTCACTCAGTGGGACCGCAATCATTCCTGTGTTGACGGGACGCTGATGATGGGACGCGGGACACTGATGACGGGACGCTGTTTACGCTACGGGGATTACGGGACACGTGGGTACAAGATTGTGGGTACAAGATGGGCATCCACGTGGCAGTCGTTGATTGGCTGAAGCAACTCAGTACCCGGTAACGAATCCAGTAGAGTGTATCCAGTAGAGAATCCAGTAGGCTTAGAGGTAGCAAGGGAGTTTGCGAACTAAGGACCTAAATCAATCACTTTGCATTTTGCCATCAAGCGACCAAGCCTTTTATCTACATGGCACAGCCGGATGGCTATGTGGACGAAGACCACCCGGACCACGTGTGCAAGCTCAAGCGGTCGCTGTACGGACTGAAGCAGTCGCCGCGCATGTGGAACCAGACCATCGACGACTTCATGCTCAAGCTGGGGTTCAAGAAGTGCGAGTCCGACCACTGCGTCTACCTGAAGCGTGACGGCCAAGACATGATCTTCGTGGCGCTCTACGTCGACGACTTGGTCCTCGCCAGCAGCAACGACGAGCTGTTGGAATCGACCAAGCACGCGCTGAGCAAGCGGTTTGAGATGACGGACCTCGGCGAGCTGGAGTACTTCCTCGGGATGGAGATCAAGAACGACCGCGACTCCGGAAAAGTGACGGTGCGGCAGACCAAGTTTCTCAAGTCCATCCTGACCAAGTTCGGCATGCAAAACAGCAAGCCTGTGAAGACGCCGCAAGACCCCGGACTCAAGCTGACCAAGAACATGTGTGAGGGTGGCTGCCAGCATGAAGACACGATGAAGAACGTGCCGTATCGGAGTGCCGTCGGTGCTCTCATGTACTTGATGGTGGCAACGCGTCCGGACCTGGCTGCTGCAGTGGGAGTGCTGAGCCAGTTCTCTGCCGACCCGTGTCCGACGCATTGGCAAGCCCTCAAGCGTGTGCTGCGGTACCTCCAAGCGACGCCTACGCATGGACTCGAGTTCTCACGGGAAGACAGCGTTGGTATGTGCGGCTATTCGGATGCGGACTGGGCCGGCGACATCGAATCAAGACGGAGCACAAGCGGCTACGCGTTCATGATGAACGGCGGATGCATCAGCTGGAGGAGCAAGAAGCAGCGGACGGTGGCGCTGTCTTCGACGGAAGCAGAGTACATGGCGCTATCGGAGGCGACACAAGAGGCAGTGTGGCTCAAGGTGTTCCTGTGCGAGCTCGGCGAGATGGCAAGCGATGAAGCGGTCAAGATCTACGAGGACAACCAAGGCTCCATCGCGTTGGCCAAGAACCCGCACTTCCACAAGCGCACCAAGCACATCGACATTCGCTACCACTTCGTGCGCGAGAAGGTGGAAGACGGTCAAGTGGTGCTGCAGTATGTTTCGACAACCGACATGCTGGCGGACATGATGACGAAGGCAATTCCTGCAACGCAGTTCAGTGTGCTTCGGAGCAAGCTCGGGATCCAAGGTGCAATCGCTGTCGAGTCGAGTGGGAGTGTTGTCAAGAAGGCGCCTCGGGCAGCTGCGGGATACCGGTAGGATACCGGTATGACCTTCACTCAGTGGGACCGCAATCATTCCTGTGTTGACGGGACGCTGATGATGGGACGCGGGACACTGATGATGGGACGCGGGACACTGATGATGGGACGCTGTTTACGCTACGGGGATTACGGGACACGTGGGTACAAGATTGTGGGTACAAGATGGGCATCCACGTGGCAGTCGTTGATTGGCTGAAGCAACTCAGTACCCGGTAACGAATCCAGTAGAGTGTATCCAGTAGAGAATCCAGTAGGCTTAGAGGTAGCAAGGGAGTTTGCGAACTAAGGACCTAAATCAATCACTTTGCATTTTGCCATCAAGCGACCAAGCCTTTTATCTACATGGCACAGCCGGATGGCTATGTGGACGAAGACCACCCGGACCACGTGTGCAAGCTCAAGCGGTCGCTGTACGGACTGAAGCAGTCCCCGCGCATGTGGAACCAGACCATCGACGACTTCATGCTCAAGCTGGGGTTCAAGAAGTGCGAGTCCGACCACTGCGTCTACCTGAAGCGTGACGGCCAAGACATGATCTTCGTGGCGCTCTACGTCGACGACTTGGTCCTCGCCAGCAGCAACGACGAGCTGTTGGAATCGACCAAGCACGCGCTGAGCAAGCGGTTTGAGATGACGGACCTCGGCGAGCTGGAGTACTTCCTCGGGATGGAGATCAAGAACGACCGCGACTCCGGAAAAGTGACGGTGCGGCAGACCAAGTTTCTCAAGTCCATCCTGACCAAGTTCGGCATGCAAAACAGCAAGCCTGTGAAGACGCCGCAAGACCCCGGACTCAAGCTGACCAAGAACATGTGTGAGGGTGGCTGCCAGCATGAAGACACGATGAAGAACGTGCCGTATCGGAGTGCCGTCGGTGCTCTCATGTACTTGATGGTGGCAACGCGTCCGGACCTGGCTGCTGCAGTGGGAGTGCTGAGCCAGTTCTCTGCCGACCCGTGTCCGACGCATTGGCAAGCCCTCAAGCGTGTGCTGCGGTACCTCCAAGCGACGCCTACGCATGGACTCGAGTTCTCACGGGAAGACAGCCTTGGTATGTGCGGATATTCGGATGCGGACTGGGCCGGCGACATCGAATCAAGACGGAGCACAAGCGGCTACGCGTTCATGATGAACGGCGGATGCATCAGCTGGAGGAGCAAGAAGCAGCGGACGGTGGCGCTGTCTTCGACGGAAGCAGAGTACATGGCGCTATCGGAGGCGACACAAGAGGCAGTGTGGCTCAAGGTGTTCCTGTGCGAGCTCGGCGAGATGGCAAGCGATGAAGCGGTCAAGATCTACGAGGACAACCAAGGCTCCATCGCGTTGGCCAAGAACCCGCACTTCCACAAGCGCACCAAGCACATCGACATTCGCTACCACTTCGTGCGCGAGAAGGTGGAAGACGGTCAAGTGGTGCTGCAGTATGTGTCGACAACGGACATGCTGGCGGACATGATGACGAAGGCAATTCCTGCAACGCAGTTCAGTGTGCTTCGGACCAACCTCGGGATCCAAGGTGCAATCGCTGTCGAGTCGAGTGGGAGTGTTGTCAAGAAGGCGCCTCGGGCAGCTGCGGGATACCGGTAGGATACCGGTATGACCTTCACTCAGTGGGACCGCAATCATTCCTGTGTTGACGGGACGCTGATGATGGGACGCGGGACACTGATGATGGGACGCGGGACACTGATGATGGGACGCTGTTTACGCTACGGGGATTACGGGACACGTGGGTACAAGATTGTGGGTACAAGATGGGCATCCACGTGGCAGTCGCTGATTGGCTGAAGCAACTCAGTATCCGGTAAGGAATCCAGTAGAGTGTATCCAGTAGAGAATCCAGTAGGCTTAGAGGTAGCAAGGGAGTTTGCGAACTAAGGACCTAAATCAATCACTTTGCATTTTGCCATCAAGCGACCAAGCCTTTTGTGGTGAGTCCGGTGGACATGAGCACTCGACTGGTCCCAAGCGACACGGCGACCAAGGTGAACGCTCCGTTTCGCGAAGCTGTTGGTGCGCTGATGCACCTGATGACCGCCACGCGCCCGGACATCGCGTACGCTGTTGGCTATGTGTCGCGTTTCATGGAAAACCCCCAAGAGGAACACTGGGTTGCGGTCAAGCGCATCTTTCGCTACCTGCAAGGCACCAAGACGCATGGCATCTGCTTCAAGCCGGGCGACAAGATCGACTTTCGTGGCTACTCGGACGCGGACTGGGCCGGCGACCTCGCGGACCGCAAGTCCACTTCAGGCTACACGTTCATGCTGATGAGTGCGCCTGTGAGCTGGGGAAGCAAGAAGCAGTCAAGCGTGTCGCTGTCTACGAGCGAAGCGGAGTACATCGCGCTCAGTCTGGCTATCCAAGAGGGCAAGTGGATCCATCGCCTGCTGTGCGAGATTCTGGCGGCTGCCAACGAAACGGAACCCGAACTCATGATCCGCGAAGACAACCAGTCGTGCATCAAGATGACCAAGAACCCGGTGAACCACGGCCGCGCCAAGCACATCGACATCAAGTACCACCACATCCGCGACGAAGTGAAACGCGGTGAAGTGAAGCTCGAGTATTGCGAGACTTCTGTGATGCTGGCGGACATCATGACCAAGGCGCTTGCGGGACCACGCCACACGGAGCTGACGGCGGCTCTCGGCATTCATGGGACTTCGTATTGAGGGGGCGTATTGAGGGTATGGAGGGTT
>NW_027150659.1:1229219-1254552 GCF_020800215.1 Phytophthora ramorum
CGCTGTCTTCAACGGAAGCAGAGTACATGGCGCTATCGGAGGCGACACAAGAGGCAGTGTGGCTCAAGGTGTTCCTGTGCGAGCTCGGCGAGATGGCAAGCGATGAAGCGGTCAAGATCTACGAGGACAACCAAGGCTCCATCGCGTTGGCCAAGAACCCGCACTTCCACAAGCGCACCAAGCACATCGACATTCGCTACCACTTCGTGCGCGAGAAGGTGGAAGACGGTCAAGTGGTGCTGCAGTATGTTTCGACAACCGACATGCTGGCGGACATGATGACGAAGGCAATTCCTGCAACGCAGTTCAGTGTGCTTCGGAGCAAGCTCGGGATCCAAGGTGCAATCGCTGTCGAGTCGAGTGGGAGTGTTGTCAAGAAGGCGCCTCGGGCAGCTGCCGTATACCGGTAGGATACCGGTATGACCTTCACTCAGTGGGACCGCAATCATTCCTGTGTTGACGGGACGCTGATGATGGGACGCGGGACACTGATGATGGGACGCTGTTTACGCTACGAGGATTACGGGACACGTGGGTACAAGATTGTGGGTACAAGATGGGCATCCACGTGGCAGTCGCTGATTGGCTGAAGCAACTCAGTATCCGGTAAGGAATCCAGTAGAGTGTATCCAGTAGAGAATCCAGTAGGCTTAGAGGTAGTATTGAGGATATGGAGGGTTACCGGTTTGGTATCGGTTGTTGACCGTGAACCGGTTAACCCGAACCGGTCCAATCCGAACCCACGCCGATTACGCCACCGACGATTACGCCACTGTCGATTACGCCACCTGTGGGTACAAGATTGTAGGTACAAGATGGGCTTCGACGTGGCGCTCTCTCATTGGCTGAAGTAACTCAGTATCCAGTAAAGAATCAAGTAGTGTGTATCCAGTAGGTCTAGAGTAGCGAGAAGGCTAGCGAGCTAAAGACCTCAATCAATCACTTTCGAATCTTCGTTCTAGCCCTCAAGTGGTTTCCAGTCTCCGCTCCGGTCTCGCCCAGAGTGCTGCCCTCCCTCCGCTCCGTCAAGCTTCACGGTGTCCAAGATCCATACCTTCCATCAGGTTATGAGCCCAAGCACCATGCCCTCTGCCCACGACGCCTCCACCAAGGTCTCCATCGACAAGTTCAACGGAGACAACTACGCGACGTGGAACCGCTACATGCGTGGCGTGTTCCTGACCAAGTCGGTGTGGCATGTCGTGAACCGAGAGACGACGCCGAGCTTCACGGACTCGCGGCCCAAGGACGAGTACGTCAAGTCGAGCAACATCGCGTTCGGACTGATGTTGCTCCACATGGACGCGGACTACCACCATGTGGTCGACGACTGCGAGGAAGCGTGGGTTGCGTGGACGCGCCTGAAGACGCTGTACGGTGGTTCGCAGAAGGCTGGTCGCATCTACCTGAAGCGCCAACTCTTCAGCATGGAGATGTCGGAAGGCGGGAACGTGTTGCATCACTGCAACGAGGTCCTCAACATCAGCGTCAAGCTCAGCAGCATCGGCGCCAAGATGGAGGACGAGGACGTGGCGATCTGCCTGTTGCGCAGTCTCCCCAAGAGCTACGAGAACGTCGTGCTGAACTTGGAGATGAGCAGCGCTGAGCTGCGATCGCAAGACGTCGTGAAGGTGCTGACGAATGAGCACATCAAGCGGCAAGGCGAGAAGACGGCGACGGTGAAGACGGAGGACGCGGCCAAGGCGTTCAACACCGACCGAGAGTCTCGCCAGTGCACGTACTGCGGGAAATTGGGGCACACGATCGACAAGTGCTGGACCAAGCAGAAGGACGAGAATCGGGGCCCAAGACGCGGCGGCAATGGCAATGGCAATGGCAATGGCCGTGGACGCGGGGCCAACAATGCCCAGTGGAGGAACGACGACGCCAGCTACGGCTACGGCTACGGCTATGATCGAGTGGCGTTCGCGGTCTCACTGGAGTGTGGCATTTCGACGGGCAAGGATATGCTCGGCATATGGGCGGTCGACAGCGGCGCAACGCACCACATCTGCAACGACAAGGCCAAGTTTGCCCATTTGATTGAGCGAAACGAGGGCGAACTTTCGGTGGCCGACGGCAACAAGGCGGCCATCATGGGTGTGGGGACCATCGTGGAACGAGTGGTTCTGCCCAACGGCGACGAGCGCGACATCGAGATCAAGAACGCGCTGTACGTGCCGAGCATGAGCAAGAATCTGCTCTCCGTGCCACAGATCAACAAGAGTGGTCTGTTCCAAGTCGTGTTCGACGGCACCCAGATGCGCGTTGCGCACAAGGCCTCCAAGCAAGTGGTGGCGGCGGCGAACCTCGTGGATGGCCTCTACTGGCTCCAGACGCCTCAGCGAGCGGCGAATGCGGCGACCAGTGGCAAGACGGTCGACCTACACGCGCGTATGGGTCACGCTCCGGTGGAGGTGCTTCGCAAGATGGTCGACAACGACATGATCAAGGACGCGAAGGCACCTTCCAAGTCAAGTGGACCAAGCGTGTGTCGCGGCTGTCAGCAAGGCAAAATGGTCCAGAAGCCGTTCCCAAGCAACCGTGACAAGCGTCGCTACGACACGTTCGAGCTGCTCCACTTCGACATCTGCGGCCCCATGGAAGAAGAGTCACTGGGTGGCAGCAAGTATCTGCTGCTGATCGTGGACGAAGCCAGCGGATGCATGAAGGGGTTCTGCCTGCGTGCCAAGTCGGAGAGCGAAGACTGCATCAAGACGTACGTCACGAAGGTGCAGACGCAGTTCGGCAAGAAGGTCAAGTTTGTGCGGCACGACGGAGCTCGTGAGTTCGCGACCAACTCGCTCAAGGCCTTCTATGAAGTCGAAGGCATCGAGCAGCAAACCACGGTTCCGTACGCGCACCAGACCAACGGCACGGCAGAACGCGCCATCCGGACCATCGTCACGATCGGCCGCAGCATGCTGCATCACGCCAAGTTGGACAAGTGTTTCTGGGCTGAGGCGGCCATGACGGCCATCTACGTGAAGAACCGCCTGCCGTCACCCAAGGTGGAGCACAAGACTCCATTCGAGATCGTGTACAAGTCCAAGCCAAGTGTCAAGCACATGCGTGTGTTTGGATGCCAGACGTACATCCTGACGCCGAAGGAAAAGCGGCGCAAGTGGGACCCCAAGGCTCGCGCCGGGTTGTTCCTCGGCTACGAAGAAGTGTCCAAGGCGTATCGACTTTATGACATCGAGGCGGGGCAGGTGGTTGTCAGTCGCGATGTCAACTTCGATGAGTCGGCCTTTGGACTTTCGACGCATACTTCGGATGAAGACGTCGATGATGCTGCGCTGGACCTGGACGCGCTGGACCTGGACGACAACGATGGACCGCGCCAAACGAGCTTCAAGCAGGCGGGGAAGCGCAAGAGCCGACCGAGTGGCGACGACGACACTGCCAGAAGACCGCGCCCCGTTCGCCACCGAGCTGGCTTAGAAGAAGCAAGTGCGCCGGACGTATCCTCGTCGCGCCGAGCTGAACCCGACGAAGAAGAAAAGTCTGGGGACCAAGATGAAGACGACGACTCGACGCCTCCAGTGTTTTGGCGTGCCAGTGCCAACGCTGTGGAAGCAGCAGCCGATCTATCGGAGCCGACGACGTTCCAAGAGGCCGTGAACGGTCCGGATCAGGTGCACTGGCGCAAGGCGATCCGCGCGGAGCTCAAGTCGATGCGACTGCGTGGTGTGTTTCGAGCTGCCAAGTTGCCCAGCGGCCAGCGCGCCATCGGCACCAAGTGGGTGTTCAAGATCAAGCGCAAAGCGGACGGCTCGATCGAGAAGTACAAGGCGCGCCTCGTGGCCAAGGGCTTCAAGCAGAAGTACGGCATCGACTACACGGAGACGTTCTCGCCCGTGGTCAAGTACGTGACGCTGCGCATGATCATCGCGATCGCCAAGTACTTCGGCTGGCCCCTCGACCAACTCGACGTCGTGACAGCGTTCCTGTACGGGGTCATGAAGGAGGTGGTGTTCTGCGTGGTTCCCGAAGGCGTCGAACTGGATGGTGGCTTTGACTGCCTGGAACTGGTGAAGGCCATCTACGGTCTCAAGCAAGCTTCGCGCGTGTGGAACGAGACCTTCGACGAGTTCATGTGCTCTATCGGCTTCCAAGTGTCGGCCTTCGATCCGTGCCTCTACATCAAGGTGGTGGACGGTCAGTGCGTGCTCGTGCTGGTGTACGTGGACGACGTGCTGATTACCGGGAGTTCACACGAGCTGATCGCACGCACGAAGACGGACCTGAAGACGCGCTTCGAGATGACCGACAGCGGCAAGTGCGCGTTTGTTCTTGGGATCGAGCTGGTGGACGGCCCGGACGGCAGCGTAACCATGTGCCAGCGTCGCTACGTGGACGACATCCTGAAGCGCTTCGCCATGGACGAGTGCAAGGCTGTGGTGAGTCCGGTGGACATGAGCACTCGACTGGTCCCAAGCGACACGGCGACCAAGGTGAACGCTCCGTTTCGCGAAGCTGTTGGTGCGCTGATGCACCTGATGACCGCCACGCGCCCGGACATCGCGTACGCTGTTGGCTATGTGTCGCGTTTCATGGAAAACCCCCAAGAGGAACACTGGGTTGCGGTCAAGCGCATCTTTCGCTACCTGCAAGGCACCAAGACGCATGGCATCTGCTTCAAGCCGGGCGACAACATCGACTTTCGTGGCTACTCGGACGCGGACTGGGCCGGCGACCTCGCCGACCGCAAGTCCACTTCAGGCTACGCGTTCATGCTGATGAGTGCGCCTGTGAGCTGGGGAAGCAAGAAGCAGTCAAGCGTGTCGCTGTCTACGAGCGAAGCGGAGTACATCGCGCTCAGTCTGGCTATCCAAGAGGGCAAGTGGATCCATCGCCTGCTGTGCGAGATTCTGGCGGCTGCCAACGAGACGGGACCCGAGCTCATGATCCGCGAAGACAACCAGTCGTGCATCAAGATGACCAAGAACCCGGTGAACCACGGCCGCGCCAAGCACATCGACATCAAGTACCACCACATCCGCGACGAAGTGAAACGCGGTGAAGTGAAGCTCGAGTATTGCGAGACTTCTGTGATGCTGGCGGACATCATGACCAAGGCGCTTGCGGGACCACGCCACACGGAGCTGACGGCGGCTCTCGGCATTCATGGGACTTCGCATTGAGGGGGCGTATTGAGGATATGGAGGGTTACCGGTTTGGTATCGGTTGTTGACCGTGAACCGGTTAACCCGAACCGGTCCAATCCGAACCCACGCCGATTACGCCACCGACGATTACGCCACTGTCGATTACGCCACCTGTGGGTACAAGATTGTAGGTACAAGATGGGCTTCGACGTGGCGCTCTCTCATTGGCTGAAGTAACTCAGTATCCAGTAAAGAATCAAGTAGTGTGTATCCAGTAGGTCTAGAGTAGCGAGAAGGCTAGCGAGCTAAAGACCTCAATCAATCACTTTCGAATCTTCGTTCTAGCCCTCAAGTGGTTTCCAGTCTCCGCTCCGGTCTCGCCCAGAGTGCTGCCCTCCCTCCGCTCCGTCAAGCTTCGGTGTCAAGATCCATACCTTCCATCAGGTAGCAAGGGAGTTTGCGAACTAAGGACCTAAATCAATCACTTTGCATTTTGCTATCAACCGACCAAAGCCTTTTGGTTATGAGCCCAAGCCCCGTCTTCCCTGCCCAAGACCCCGACTACGCCTTCGCCATGGACGCCACCCCGACCACGACCGCCCGCATCAACAAGTTCAACGGAACCAACTTCCACACGTGGAAGTTCAAGATGCAGATGGTGCTCGAGGAGCGCGAACTGTGGGAAGTGACGAGTGGGGAAGTGAAGCTGGAGCACTGCACGACCACGGCGGATCAAGCGACGTTCAAGAGGAAGTCGCGTAAGGCGCTGGCGATCATCTGTCTCGCGATGGAGGACTCGCAGCTGCCGCTGGTTCGCTCGGCCAAGGACGCGCATGATGCATGGTCAAGACTGGAAGGACACTTCGAGAAGAAGAGTTTGGCCAACAAGCTCTTTCTTCGTCGGCGTTTCTTCACCACGATGATGGACGAAGGTGATGATGTGCTGGAGCACATCAACAAGCTCAAGACGCTGGCGGAGCAGCTCGACGCGGTTGGCGCTCCGGTCAGCGAGGACGACTTGGTGATCACGCTTCTGGGCAGTCTGAGCGAGTCGTACCAGTTCCTGATCACGGCGTTGGAGTCGAGAGCCGACTCGCTGTCGTGGGAACTCGTGACGTCTCGGCTGCTGCATGAGGACATGAAGCGCAAGGAACAAGGTGGTGGCGGCGTCGACGGAGCCGCGCACGGCCAAGGTAAAGCGTTCATGACGAGAGACAACAAACGCAAGGGCCGACCGGTGAAGAAGACCGGCGCGTGCCACAACTGCGGCAAACAAGGACATTGGATCGCGGAGTGTCCCTCGCGGGTCCAGAACGACGCTGAACGATATCGGTCGCAGCGTGCGAACGTCGCGCAGGACGAAGAAGATCCTGGCGACTACCTTTTCTCGGTTGGTCGTACGAGCAGTGCTGCCAAGCCGAGTGACATGTGGCTGGTCGACTCGGGTGCGACGCAGCACATGACGAGTTCCAAGACGTACATGAGGAACTACAAGAAGATGGCTCCGGTGGACGTGCATCTCGCGGACGACGGAGTGGTTCAGGCGGTGGGGACCGGCGACATTGTCATGTCGATGAAGACGCCGCGCGGCATGAAGAAGGGTGTGCTCACGAATGTGTGGCATATCCCGAAGCTGTCGCGCAACCTGTTTTCGGTCGGCCGCTTCACCAAGGACGTCGGGCCAGTGACCTTCGAGAGCGACGGGTGCTTCGCGGACAACAAGGGTCTCAAGTGGCAGCTCGGCGCTCGTGAGGGCAAAGGGCTGTTCAAGCTGTGCATGACTCCGATGATGCCTGACGAGGCCAATGCGGCAAGTTCGAAGGATCGCCAAGGGGACACCACGTCGTACCTCTGGCACCTCCGACTTGGTCACATTGGCCATGGCGGTCTAGACGCCATCGTCAAGAAGAGCTACGGTGTTGGCATCGACATGACGTCGGTGAAGCAGTGGGAGCTGTGCGACGGGTGTGCACTCGGCAAGCAAACGCGAGTGAGCTACATGAAGTCGTCCCCGAACCGTGCGAAGCACGTGCTGGAGGTGGTTCACAGCGATGTGTGCGGCCCCATGCAGACGCCAACGTTTGGGGGCAAGCGCTACTTCGTCACGTTCATCGACGACAAGTCGCACTTCTGCGTCGTGTACTTGCTGAGGAACAAGTCCGAGGTGGCTGCCAAGTTCGCGGAGTTTGTGGCGTTTGCTGAAACTCAGACCGGCAAGCGCGTGCAGACACTCCGGAGCGACAACGGTGGCGAGTACACTTCCGGCGCGATGGCCAAGTTCTGTGCGGACCGCGGTATCGTGCAGAAGTTCACTCCGCCGTACACGCCACAGCTGAACGGAGTGGCCGAGCGGATGAACCGGACGTTGGTGGAGTGTGCGCGCTGCATGCTGGAACATGCCGGCTTGCCCAAGACGTATTGGGGTGAAGCGGTGATGACGGCTACGTTCCTCCGTAATCGGTGTCCGACACGCGCCGTCAGCCACGACAAGTCTCCGTACCAAGTTTGGACTGGCAAGAAGCCGCTGCTGGCCAATCTGAAAGTGTTCGGTTGCCACGCGTATGTGCACGTGCCGAAGGCGAAGCGCACCAAGTTCGACGCTCGGTCGGTGCGCTGTCGGTTCCTGGGGTACTCGGAGCACGAGAAAGCGTATCGATTCGAAGAACTGGAGAGCAGTCGCGTGCTGGTGAGCCGCGACGCGCAGTTCATGGAGGACGTCTTCGACGGTGGGAGACACGACTACCATCAGAGGGAGGTGGTGGTCATTCAAGATGAAGAGACGACGGATCAAGATTCGTCGCAGTCGGATGAAGACGACAACGAAGAAGAGGAAGAGGAAGAAGCTGCGCGGGACGAAGACTTCGGGCCCGGCAACAAGCGACACCCGCGGACGCAGTCACTGGAGGAAGTCACGGAGGTTCCAAGTGCCAAGCGGTTGTTGTCAAGAAGGCGCCTCGGGCAGCTGCCGTATACCGGTAGGATACCGGTATGACCTTCACTCAGTGGGACCGCAATCATTCCTGTGTTGACGGGACGCTGATGATGGGACGCGGGACACTGATGATGGGACGCTGTTTACGCTACGGGGATTACGGGACACGTGGGTACAAGATTGTGGGTACAAGATGGGCATCCACGCGGCAGTCGCTGATTGGCTGAAGCAACTCAGTATCCGGTAAGGAATCCAGTAGAGTGTATCCAGTAGAGAATCCAGTAGGCTTAGAGGTAGCAAGGGAGTTTGCGAACTAAGGACCTAAATCAATCACTTTGCATTTTGCCATCAACCGACCAAAGCCTTTTGGTTATGAGCCCAAGCCCCGTCTTCCCTGCCCAAGACCCCGACTACGCCTTCGCCATGGACGCCACCCCGACCGCGACCGCCCGCATCAACAAGTTCAACGGAACCAACTTCCACACGTGGAAGTTCAAGATGCAGATGGTGCTCGAGGAGCGCGAACTGTGGGAAGTGACGAGTGGGGAAGTGAAGCTGGAGCACTGCACGACCACGGCGGATCAAGCGACGTTCAAGAGGAAGTCGCGTAAGGCGCTGGCGATCATCTGTCTCGCGATGGAGGACTCGCAGCTGCCGCTGGTTCGCTCGGCCAAGGACGCGCATGATGCATGGTCAAGACTGGAAGGACACTTCGAGAAGAAGAGTTTGGCCAACAAGCTCTTTCTTCGTCGGCGTTTCTTCACCACGATGATGGACGAAGGTGATGATGTGCTGGAGCACATCAACAAGCTCAAGACGCTGGCGGAGCAGCTCGACGCGGTTGGCGCTCCGGTCAGCGAGGACGACTTGGTGATCACGCTTCTGGGCAGTCTGAGCGAGTCGTACCAGTTCCTGATCACGGCGTTGGAGTCGAGAGCCGACTCGCTGTCGTGGGAACTCGTGACGTCTCGGCTGCTGCATGAGGACATGAAGCGCAAGGAACAAGGTGGTGGCGGCGTCGACGGAGCCGCGCACGGCCAAGGTAAAGCGTTCATGACGAGAGACAACAAGCGCAAAGGACGGCCGGTGAAGAAGACCGGGGCTGTTGTCAAGAAGGCGCCTCGGGCAGCTGCCGTATACCGGTAGGATACCGGTATGACCTTCACTCAGTGGGACCGCAATCATTCCTGTGTTGACGGGACGCTGATGATGGGACGCGGGACACTGATGATGGGACGCTGTTTACGCTACGGGGATTACGGGACACGTGGGTACAAGATTGTGGGTACAAGATGGGCATCCACGTGGCAGTCGCTGATTGGCTGAAGCAACTCAGTATCCGGTAAGGAATCCAGTAGAGTGTATCCAGTAGAGAATCCAGTAGGCTTAGAGGTAGCAAGGGAGTTTGCGAACTAAGGACCTAAATCAATCACTTTGCATTTTGCCATCAAGCGACCAAGCCTTTTGGTTATGAGCCCAAGCCCCGTCTTCCCTGCCCAAGACCCCGACTACGCCTTCGCCATGGACGCCACCCCGACCGCGACCGCCCGCATCAACAAGTTCAACGGAACCAACTTCCACACGTGGAAGTTCAAGATGCAGATGGTGCTCGAGGAGCGCGAACTGTGGGAAGTGACGAGTGGGGAAGTGAAGCTGGAGCACTGCACGACCACGGCGGATCAAGCGACGTTCAAGAGGAAGTCGCGTAAGGCGCTGGCGATCATCTGTCTCGCGATGGAGGACTCGCAGCTGCCGCTGGTTCGCTCGGCCAAGGACGCGCATGATGCATGGTCAAGACTGGAAGGACACTTCGAGAAGAAGAGTTTGGCCAACAAGCTCTTTCTTCGTCGGCGTTTCTTCACCACGATGATGGACGAAGGTGATGATGTGCTGGAGCACATCAACAAGCTCAAGACGCTGGCGGAGCAGCTCGACGCGGTTGGCGCTCCGGTCAGCGAGGACGACTTGGTGATCACGCTTCTGGGCAGTCTGAGCGAGTCGTACCAGTTCCTGATCACGGCGTTGGAGTCGAGAGCCGACTCGCTGTCGTGGGAACTCGTGACGTCTCGGCTGCTGCATGAGGACATGAAGCGCAAGGAACAAGGTGGCGGCGGCGTCGACGGAGCCGCGCACGGCCAAGGTCAAGCGTTCATGACGAGAGACAACAAGCGCAAGGGCCGACCGGTGAAGAAGACCGGGGCGTGCCACAACTGCGGCAAACAAGGACATTGGATCGCGGAGTGTCCCTCGCGGGTCCAGAACGACGCTGAGCGATATCGGTCGCAGCGTGCGAACGTCGCGCAGGACGAAGAAGATCCTGGCGACTACCTTTTCTCGGTTGGTCGTACGAGCAGTACCGCCAAGCCGAGTGACATGTGGCTGGTCGACTCGGGTGCGACGCAGCACATGACGAGTTCCAAGACGTACATGAGGAACTACAAGAAGATGGCTCCGGTGGACGTGCATCTCGCGGACGACGGGGTGGTTCAGGCGGTGGGGACCGGCGACATTGTCATGTCGATGAAGACGCCGCGCGGCATGAAGAAGGGTGTGCTCACGAATGTGTGGCATATCCCGAAGCTGTCGCGCAACCTGTTTTCGGTCGGCCGCTTCACCAAGGACGTCGGGCCAGTGACCTTCGAGAGCGACGGGTGCTTCGCGGACAACAAGGGTCTCAAGTGGCAGCTCGGCGCTCGTGAGGGCAAAGGGCTGTTCAAGCTGTGCATGACTCCGATGATGCCTGACGAGGCCAATGCGGCAAGTTCGAAGGATCGCCAAGGGGACACCACGTCGTACCTCTGGCACCTCCGACTTGGTCACATTGGCCATGGCGGTCTAGACGCCATCGTCAAGAAGAGCTACGGTGTTGGCATCGACATGACGTCGGTGAAGCAGTGGGAGCTGTGCGACGGGTGTGCACTCGGCAAGCAAACGCGAGTGAGCTACATGAAGTCGTCCCCGAACCGTGCGAAGCACGTGCTGGAGGTGGTTCACAGCGATGTGTGCGGCCCCATGCAGACGCCAACGTTTGGGGGCAAGCGCTACTTCGTCACGTTCATCGACGACAAGTCGCACTTCTGCGTCGTGTACTTGCTGAGGAACAAGTCCGAGGTGGCTGCCAAGTTCGCGGAGTTTGTGGCGTTTGCTGAAACTCAGACCGGCAAGCGCGTGAAGACACTCCGGAGCGACAACGGTGGCGAGTACACTTCCGGTGCGATGGCCAAGTTCTGTGCGGACCGCGGTATCGTGCAGAAGTTCACTCCGCCGTACACGCCTCAGCTGAACGGAGTGGCCGAGCGGATGAACCGGACGTTGGTGGAGTGTGCGCGCTGCATGCTGGAACATGCCGGCTTGCCCAAGACGTATTGGGGTGAAGCGGTCGATGACGGCTACGTTCCTCCGTAATCGGTGTCCGACACGCGCCAGTCAGCCACGACAAGTCTCCGCACCAAGTCTGGACGGGCAAGAAGCCGCTGCTGGCCAATCTGAAAGTTTTCGGTTGCCACGCGTATGTGCACGTGCCGAAGGCGAAGCGCACCAAGTTCGACGCTCGGTCGGTGCGCTGTCGGTTCCTGGGGTACTCGGAGCACGAGAAAGCGTATCGATTCGAAGAACTGGAGAGCAGTCGCGTGCTGGTGAGCCGCGACGCGCAGTTCATGGAAGACGTCTTCGACAGGTGGGAGACGCGACTACCATCAGAGGGAGGTGGTGGTCATTCAAGATGAAGAGACGACGGATCAAGATTCGTCGCAGTCGGGTGAAGACGACAACGAAGAAGAGGAAGAAGAGGAAGCTGCGCGGGACGAAGACTTCGGGCCCGGCAACAAGCGACACCCGCGGACGCAGTCGCTGGAGGAAGTCACGGAGGTTCCAAGTGCCAAGCGGTATGCGTCGCAGAGTCGACACCAGACTCTGGACGAGATGTCTGCTGCGGCTCAAGAAAGTCAAGACTTCGAAGCTGCGTACGTCGTGGATTCAGTGGGAGAAATGCCGACCACGTTCAAGTCGGCGATGGAATCCAGCGACGCAGTCAAGTGGAAGGAGGCGTGCGACTCGGAGTGTGACTCGCTGCTCAAGAACGACACGTGGGATGTCGTACCACTGCCGAAGGGACGCAAGGCGATCGGCTGCAGATGGGTGTTTCGCGTGAAGGAGAACCAAGCTGGAGAGATTGAGCGGTTCAAGGCGCGACTGGTGGCCAAGGGGTTTTCGCAGAAGTACGGCATCGACTACGACGAGACCTTCGCACCAGTGGCCAAGTTCACGTCCATCCGGATCGTACTGAGTCTAGCTGCCAAGTACGGTCTCAAGCTGCACCAGATGGATGTCAAGACGGCGTTCCTCAACGGTGTACTGGACGAAGACATCTACATGGCACAGCCGGATGGCTATGTGGACGAAGACCACCCGGACCACGTATGCAAGCTCAAGCGGTCGCTGTACGGACTGAAGCAGTCGCCGCGCATGTGGAACCAGACCATCGACTGACTTCATGCTCAAGCTGGGGTTCAAGAAGTGCGAGTCCGACCACTGCGTCTACCTGAAGCGTGACGGCCAAGACATGATCTTCGTGGCGCTCTACGTCGACGACTTGGTCCTCGCCAGCAGCAACGACGAGCTGTTGGAATCGACCAAGCACGCGTTGAGCAAGCGCTTCGAGATGACGGACCTCGGCGAGCTGGAGTACTTCCTCGGGATGGAGATCGAGCAAGACGTGGTGACTGGGAAGATGTCGATGCGGCAGACCAAGTTCGCCAAAGACATCCTGCAGAAGTTCAGCATGGACAAGAGCAACCCTGTCAAGACGCCACAGGATCCCGGTCTCAAGCTGACGAAGGCCATGTGCGAGGGCGGCTGCAAGCACGACGAGACCATGGTCAACGTGCCATACCGGAACGCGGTGGGATGCCTCATGTACCTCATGGTAGGCACTCGTCCGGACCTGGCAGCTGCAGTGGGAGTGCTGAGCCAGTTTGCAGCGGACCCGTGCCCGACGCACTGGCAGGCGCTCAAGAGGGTGTTCAGGTACATTCAAGGCACCAAGACGCACGGCATCGAATTTCAAGCAAGCTGCCACGATGGACTTCAAGGCTATTCGGATGCGGACTGGGCCGGCGACATCGAGTCTCGACGGAGCACAAGCGGCTACGCGTTCATGATGAACGGCGGATGCATCAGCTGGAGGAGCAAGAAGCAGCGGACCGTGGCGCTGTCTTCAACGGAGGCCGAGTACATGGCGCTATCGGAGGCGACACAAGAGGCAGTGTGGCTCAAGGTGTTCCTGTGCGAGCTCGGCGAGATGGCAAGCGATGAAGCGGTCAAGATCTACGAGGACAACCAAGGCTCCATCGCGTTGGCCAAGAACCCGCAGTTCCACAAGCGCACCAAGCACATCGACATTCGCTACCACTTCGTGCGCGAGAAGGTGGAAGACGGTCAAGTGGTGCTGCAGTATGTATCGACAACGGACATGCTGGCGGACATGATGACGAAGGCGATCACTGCGGTGCAGTTCAAGTTCTTCGGAGCAAGCTCGGGATCCAAGGTGCAATCGCTGTCTGATGGAAGGTATGGATCTTGACACCGAAGCTTGACGAAGCGGAGGGAGGGCAGCACTCTGGGCGAGACCGGAGCGGAGACTGGAAACCACTTGAGGGGTAGAACGAAGATTCGAAAGTGATTGATTGAGGTCTTTAGCTCGCTAGCCTTCTCGCTACTCTAGACCTACTGGATACACACTACTTGATTCTTTACTGGATACTGAGTTACTTCAGCCAATGAGAGAGCGCCACGTCGAAGCCCATCTTGTACCTACAATCTTGTACCCACAGGTGGCGTAATCGACAGTGGCGTAATCGTCGGTGGCGTAATCGGCGTGGGTTCGGATTGGACCGGTTCGGGTTAACCGGTTCACGGTCAACAACCGATACCAAACCGGTAACCCTCCATACCCTCAATACGCCCCCTCAATGCGAAGTCCCATGAATGCCGAGAGCCGCCGTCAGCTCCGTGTGGCGTGGTCCCGCAAGCGCCTTGGTCATGATGTCCGCCAGCATCACAGAAGTCTCGCAATACTCGAGCTTCACTTCACCGCGTTTCACTTCGTCGCGGATGTGGTGGTACTTGATGTCGATGTGCTTGGCGCGGCCGTGGTTCACCGGGTTCTTGGTCATCTTGATGCACGACTGGTTGTCTTCACGGATCATGAGCTCGGGTCCCGTCTCGTTGGCAGCCGCCAGAATCTCGCACAGCAGGCGATGGATCCACTTGCCCTCTTGGATAGCCAGACTGAGCGCGATGTACTCCGCTTCGCTCGTGGACAGCGACACACTTGACTGCTTCTTGCTTCCCCAGCTCACAGGCGCACTCATGAGCATGAACGTGTAGCCTGAAGTGGACTTGCGGTCGGCGAGGTCGCCGGCCCAGTCCGCGTCCGAGTAGCCACGAAAGTCGATCTTGTCGCCCGGCTTGAAGCAGATGCCATGCGTCTTGGTGCCTTGCAGGTAGCGAAAGATGCGCTTGACCGCAACCCAGTGTTCCTCTTGGGGGTTCTCCATGAAGCGCGACACATAGCCAACGGCGTACGCGATGTCCGGGCGCGTGGCGGTCATCAGGTGCATCAGCGCACCAACAGCTTCGCGAAACGGAGCGTTCACCTTGGTCGCCGCGTCGCTTGGAACCAGTCGAGTGCTCATGTCCACCGGACTCACCACAGCCTTGCACTCGTCCATGGCGAAGCGTTTCAGGATGTCGTCCACGTAGCGACGCTGGCACATGGTCACGCTGCCGTCCGGGCCGTCCACCAGCTCGATCCCAAGAACAAACGCGCACTTGCCGCTGTCGGTCATCTCGAAGCGCGTCTTCAGGTCCGTCTTCGTGCGCGAGATCAGCTCGGGCGAACTCCCGGTAATCAGCACGTCGTCCACGTACACCAGCACGAGCACGCAGTGACCGTCCACCACCTTGATGTAGAGGCACGGATCGAAGGCCGACACTTGGAAGCCGATAGAGCACATGAACTCGTCGAAGGTCTCGTTCCACACGCGCGAAGCTTGCTTGAGACCGTAGATGGCCTTCACCAGTTCCAGGCAGTCAAAGCCACCATCCAGTTCGACGCCTTCGGGAACCACACAGAACACCACCTCCTTCATGACCCCGTACAGGAACGCTGTCACGACGTCGAGTTGGTCGAGGGGCCAGCCGAAGTACTTGGCGATCGCGATGATCATGCGCAGCGTCACGTACTTGACCACGGGCGAGAACGTCTCCGTGTAGTCGATGCCGTACTTCTGCTTGAAGCCCTTGGCCACGAGGCGCGCCTTGTACTTCTCGATCGAGCCGTCCGCTTTGCGCTTGATCTTGAACACCCACTTGGTGCCGATGGCGCGCTGGCCGCTGGGCAACTTGGCAGCTCGAAACACACCACGCAGTCGCATCGACTTGAGCTCCGCGCGGATCGCCTTGCGCCAGTGCACTTGATCCGGACCGTTCACAGCCTCTTGGAACGTCGTCGGCTCCGATAGATCGGCTGCTGCTTCCACAGCGTTGGCACTGGCACGCCAAAACACTGGAGGCGTCGAGTCGTCGTCTTCATCTTGGTCCCCAGACTTTTCTTCTTCGTCGGGTTCAGCTCGGCGCGAGAAGGATACGTCCGGCGCACTTGCTTCTTCTAAGCCAGCTCGGTGGCGAACGGGGCGCGATCTTCTGGCAGTGTCATCGTCGCCACTCGGTCGGCTCTTGCGCTTCCCCGCCTGCTTGAAGCTCGTTTGGCGCGGTCCATCGTTGTCGTCCAGGTCGAGCGCGTCCAGGTCCAGCGCAGCATCATCGACGTCTTCATCCGAAGTATGCGCCGAAAGTCCAAAGGCCGACTCATCGAAGTTGACATCGCGACTGACAACCATCTGCCCCGCCTCGATGTCATAAAGTCGATACGCCTTGGACACTTCTTCGTAGCCGAGGAACAACCCGGCGCGAGCCTTGGGGTCCCACTTGCGCCGCTTTTCCTTCGGCGTCAGGATGTACGTCTGGCATCCGAACACACGCATGTGCTTGACACTTGGCTTGGACTTGTACACGATCTCGAATGGAGTCTTGTGCTCCACCTTGGGTGACGGCAGGCGGTTCTTCACGTAGATGGCCGTCATGGCCGCCTCAGCCCAGAAACACTTGTCCAACTTGGCGTGATGCAGCATGCTGCGGCCGATCGTGACGATGGTCCGGATGGCGCGTTCTGCCGTGCCGTTGGTCTGGTGCGCGTACGAAACCGTGGTTTGCTGCTCGATGCCTTCGACTTCATAGAAGGTCTTGAGCGAGTTGGTCGCGAACTCACGAGCTCCGTCGTGCCGCACAAACTTGACCTTCTTGCCGAACTGCGTCTGCACCTTCGTGACGTACGTCTTGATGCAGTCTTCGCTCTCCGACTTGGCACGCAGGCAGAACCCCTTCATGCAAAAGGCTTGGTCGCTTGATGGCAAAATGCAAAGTGATTGATTTAGGTCCTTAGTTCGCAAACTCCCTTGCTACCTCTAAGCCTACTGGATTCTCTACTGGATACACTCTACTGGATTCGTTACCGGATACTGAGTTGCTTCAGCCAATCAGCGACTGCCACGTGGATGCCCATCTTGTACCCACAATCTTGTACCCACGTGTCCCGTAATCCCCGTAGCGTAAACAGCGTCCCATCATCAGTGTCCCGCGTCCCATCATCAGCGTCCCGTCAACACAGGAATGATTGCGGTCCCACTGAGTGAAGGTCATACCGGTATCCTACCGGTATACGGCAGCTGCCCGAGGCGCCTTCTTGACAACACTCCCACTCGACTCGACAGCGATTGCACCTTGGATCCCGAGCTTGCTCCGAAGCACACTGAACTGCGTTGCAGGAATTGCCTTCGTCATCATGTCCGCCAGCATGTCCGTTGTCGATACATACTGCAGCACCACTTGACCGTCTTCCACCTTCTCGCGCACGAAGTGGTAGCGAATGTCGATGTGCTTGGTGCGCTTGTGGAACTGCGGGTTCTTGGCCAACGCGATGGAGCCTTGGTTGTCCTCGTAGATCTTGACCGCTTCATCGCTTGCCATCTCGCCGAGCTCGCACAGGAACACCTTGAGCCACACTGCCTCTTGTGTCGCCTCCGATAGCGCCATGTACTCGGCCTCCGTTGAAGACAGCGCCACGGTCCGCTGCTTCTTGCTCCTCCAGCTGATGCATCCGCCGTTCATCATGAACGCGTAGCCGCTTGTGCTCCGTCTGAGACTCGATGTCGCCGGCCCAGTCCGCATCCGAATAGCCCACATACCAAGGCTGTCTTCCCGTGAGAACTCGAGTCCATGCGTAGGCGTCGCTTGGAGGTACCGCAGCACACGCTTGAGGGCTTGCCAATGCGTCGGACACGGGTCGGCAGAGAACTGGCTCAGCACTCCCACTGCAGCAGCCAGGTCCGGACGCGTTGCCACCATCAAGTACATGAGAGCACCGACGGCACTCCGATACGGCACGTTCTTCATCGTGTCTTCATGCTGGCAGCCACCCTCACACATGTTCTTGGTCAGCTTGAGTCCGGGGTCTTGCGGCGTCTTCACAGGCTTGCTGTCTTGCATGCCGAACTTGGTCAGGATGGACTTGAGAAACTTGGTCTGCCGCACCGTCACTTTTCCGGAGTCGCGGTCGTTCTTGATCTCCATCCCGAGGAAGTACTCCAGCTCGCCGAGGTCCGTCATCTCAAACCGCTTGCTGAGCGCCTGCTTGGTGTCGAGGAGCATCTTGTCGCTGCTGCTAGCGAGGACCAAGTCGTCAACGTACAGCGCCACGAAGATCATGTCTTGGCCGTCACGCTTCAGGTAGATGCAGTGGTCGGACTCGCACTTCTTGAACCCCAGCTTGAGCATGAAGTCGTCGATGGTCTGGTTCCACATGCGCGGCGACTGCTTCAGTCCGTACAGCGACCGCTTGAGCTTGCACACGTGGTCCGGGTGGTCTTCGTCCACATAGCCATCCGGCTGTGCCATGTAGATGTCTTCGTCCAGCACACCGTTGAGGAACGCAGTCTTGACATCCATCTGGTGCAGCTTGAGACCATACTTGGCAGCTAGACTCAGTACGATCCGGATGGACGTGAACTTGGCCACTGGTGCGAAGGTCTCGTCGTAGTCGATGCCGTACTTCTGCGAAAACCCCTTGGCCACCAGTCGCGCCTTGAACCGCTCAATCTCTCCAGCTTGGTTCTCCTTCACGCGAAACACCCATCTGCAGCCGATCGCCTTGCGTCCCTTCGGCAGTGGTACGACATCCCACGTGTCGTTCTTGAGCAGCGAGTCACACTTAGAGTCGCACGCCTCCTTCCACTTGACTGCGTCGCTGGATTCCATCGCCGACTTGAACGTGGTCGGCATTTCTCCCACTGAATTCACGACGTACGCAGCTTCGAAGTCTTGACTTTCTTGAGCCGCAGCAGACATCTCGTCCAGAGTCTGGTGTCGACTCTGCGACGCATACCGCTTGGCACTTGGAACCTCCGTGACTTCCTCCAGCGACTGAGTCCGCGGGTGTCGCTTGTTGCCGGGCCCGAAGTCTTCGTCCCGCGCAGCTTCCTCTTCTTCCTCTTCTTCGTTGTCGTCTTCACCCGACTGCGATGAATCTTGATCCGTCGTCTCTTCATCTTGAATGACCACCACCTCCCTCTGATGGTAGTCGCGTCTCCCACTGTCGAAGACGTCTTCCATGAACTGCGCGTCGCGGCTCACCAGCACGCGACTGCTCTCCAGTTCTTCGAATCGATACGCTTTCTCGTGCTCCGAGTACCCCAGGAACCGACAGCGCACCGACCGAGCGTCGAACTTGGTGCGCTTCGCCTTCGGCACGTGCACATACGCGTGGCAACCGAACACTTTCAGGTTCGCCAGCAGCGGCTTCTTGCCAGTCCAGACTTGGTGCGGAGACTTGTCGTGGCTGACGGCGCGTGTCGGACACCGATTACGGAGGAACGTAGCCGTCATCACCGCTTCACCCCAATACGTCTTGGGCAAGCCGGCATGTTCCAGCATGCAGCGCGCACACTCCACCAACGTCCGGTTCATCCGCTCGGCCACTCCGTTCAGCTGAGGCGTGTACGGCGGAGTGAACTTCTGCACGATACCGCGGTCCGCACAGAACTTGGCCATCGCGCCGGAAGTGTACTCGCCACCGTTGTCGCTCCGGAGTGTCTGCACGCGCTTGCCGGTCTGAGTTTCAGCAAACGCCACAAACTCCGCGAACTTGGCAGCCACCTCGGACTTGTTCCTCAGCAAGTACACGACGCAGAAGTGCGACTTGTCGTCGATGAACGTGACGAAGTAGCGCTTGCCCCCAAACGTTGGCGTCTGCATGGGGCCGCACACATCGCTGTGAACCACCTCCAGCACGTGCTTCGCACGGTTCGGGGACGACTTCATGTAGCTCACTCGCGTTTGCTTGCCGAGTGCACACCCGTCGCACAGCTCCCACTGCTTCACCGACGTCATGTCGATGCCAACACCGTAGCTCTTCTTGACGATGGCGTCTAGACCGCCATGGCCAATGTGACCAAGTCGGAGGTGCCAGAGGTACGACGTGGTGTCCCCTTGGCGATCCTTCGAACTTGCCGCATTGGCCTCGTCAGGCATCATCGGAGTCATGCACAGCTTGAACAGCCCTTTGCCCTCACGAGCGCCGAGTGATGGAAGGTATGGATCTTGGACACCGAAGCTTGACGGAGCGGAGGGAGGGCAGCACTCTGGGCGAGACCGGAGCGGAGACTGGAAACCACTTGAGGGGTAGAACGAAGATTCGAAAGTGATTGATTGAGGTCTTTAGCTCGCTAGCCTTCTCGCTACTCTAGACCTACTGGATACACACTACTTGATTCTTTACTGGATACTGAGTTACTTCAGCCAATGAGAGAGCGCCACGTCGAAGCCCATCTTGTACCTACAATCTTGTACCCACAGGTGGCGTAATCGACAGTGGCGTAATCCTTCGGTGGCGTAATCGGCGTGGGTTCGGATTGGACCGGTTCGGGTTAACCGGTTCACGGTCAACAACCGATACCAAACCGGTAACCCTCCATATCCTCAATACGCCCCCTCAATGCGAAGTCCCATGAATGCCGAGAGCCGCCGTCAGCTCCGTGTGGCGTGGTCCCGCAAGCGCCTTCGTCATGATGTCCGCCAGCATCACAGAAGTCTCGCAATACTCGAGCTTCACTTCACCGCGTTTCACTTCGTCGCGGATGTGGTGGTACTTGATGTCGATGTGCTTGGCGCGGCCGTGGTTCACCGGGTTCTTGGTCATCTTGATGCACGACTGGTTGTCTTCACGGATCATGAGCTCGGGTCCCGTCTCGTTGGCAGCCGCCAGAATCTCGCACAGCAGGCGATGGATCCACTTGCCCTCTTGGATAGCCAGACTGAGCGCGATGTACTCCGCTTCGCTCGTGGACAGCGACACACTTGACTGCTTCTTGCTTCCCCAGCTCACAGGCGCACTCATGAGCATGAACGTGTAGCCTGAAGTGGACTTGCGGTCGGCGAGGTCGCCGGCCCAGTCCGCGTCCGAGTAGCCACGAAAGTCGATCTTGTCGCCCGGCTTGAAGCAGATGCCATGCGTCTTGGTGCCTTGCAGGTAGCGAAAGATGCGCTTGACCGCAACCCAGTGTTCCTCTTGGGGGTTCTCCATGAAACGCGACACATAGCCAACGGCGTACGCGATGTCCGGGCGCGTGGCGGTCATCAGGTGCATCAGCGCACCAACAGCTTCGCGAAACGGAGCGTTCACCTTGGTCGCCGCGTCGCTTGGAACCAGTCGAGTGCTCATGTCCACCGGACTCACCACAGCCTTGCACTCGTCCATGGCGAAGCGTTTCAGGATGTCGTCCACGTAGCGACGCTGGCACATGGTCACGCTGCCGTCCGGGCCGTCCACCAGCTCGATCCCAAGAACAAACGCGCACTTGCCGCTGTCGGTCATCTCGAAGCGCGTCTTCAGGTCCGTCTTCGTGCGCGAGATCAGCTCGGGCGAACTCCCGGTAATCAGCACGTCGTCCACGTACACCAGCACGAGCACGCAGTGACCGTCCACCACCTTGATGTAGAGGCACGGATCGAAGGCCGACACTTGGAAGCCGATAGAGCACATGAACTCGTCGAAGGTCTCGTTCCACACGCGCGAAGCTTGCTTGAGACCGTAGATGGCCTTCACCAGTTCCAGGCAGTCAAAGCCACCATCCAGTTCGACGCCTTCGGGAACCACGCAGAACACCACCTCCTTCATGACCCCGTACAGGAACGCTGTCACGACGTCGAGTTGGTCGAGGGGCCAGCCGAAGTACTTGGCGATCGCGATGATCATGCGCAGCGTCACGTACTTGACCACGGGCGAGAACGTCTCCGTGTAGTCGATGCCGTACTTCTGCTTGAAGCCCTTGGCCACGAGGCGCGCCTTGTACTTCTCGATCGAGCCGTCCGCTTTGCGCTTGATCTTGAACACCCACTTGGTGCCGATGGCGCGCTGGCCGCTGGGCAACTTGGCAGCTCGAAACACACCACGCAGTCGCATCGACTTGAGCTCCGCGCGGATCGCCTTGCGCCAGTGCACCTGATCCGGACCGTTCACAGCCTCTTGGAACGTCGTCGGCTCCGATAGATCGGCTGCTGCTTCCACAGCGTTGGCACTGGCACGCCAAAACACTGGAGGCGTCGAGTCGTCGTCTTCATCTTGGTCCCCAGACTTTTCTTCTTCGTCGGGTTCAGCTCGGCGCGACGAGGATACATCCGGCGCACTTGCTTCTTCTAAGCCAGCTCGGTGGCGAACGGGGCGCGATCTTCTGGCAGTGTCGTCGTCGCCACTCGGTCGGCTCTTGCGCTTCCCCGCCTGCTTGAAGCTCGTTTGGCGCGGTCCATCGTTGTCGTCCAGGTCCAGCGCGTCCAGGTCCAGCGCAGCATCATCGACGTCTTCATCCGAAGTATGCGCCGAAAGTCCAAAGGCCGACTCATCGAAGTTGACATCGCGACTGACAACCACCTGCCCCGCCTCGATGTCATAAAGTCGATACGCCTTGGACACTTCTTCGTAGCCGAGGAACAACCCGGCGCGAGCCTTGGGGTCCCACTTGCGCCGCTTTTCCTTCGGCGTCAGGATGTACGTCTGGCATCCGAACACACGCATGTGCTTCACACTTGGCTTGGACTTGTACACGATCTCGAATGGAGTCTTGTGCTCCACCTTGGGTGACGGCAGGCGGTTCTTCACGTAGATGGCCGTCATGGCCGCCTCAGCCCAGAAACACTTGTCCAACTTGGCGTGATGCAGCATGCTGCGGCCGATCGTGACGATGGTCCGGATGGCGCGTTCTGCCGTGCCGTTGGTCTGGTGCGCGTACGGAACCGTGGTTTGCTGCTCGATGCCTTCGACTTCGTAGAAGGCCTTCAGCGAGTTGGTCGCGAACTCACGAGCTCCGTCGTGCCGCACAAACTTGACCTTCTTGCCGAACTGCGTCTGCACCTTCGCGACGTACGTCTTGATGCAGTCTTCGCTCTCCGACTTGGCACGCAGGCAGAACCCCTTCATGCATCCGCTGGCTTCGTCCACGATCAGCAGCAGATACTTGCTGCCACCCAGAGACTCTTCTTCCATGGGGCCGCAGATGTCGAAGTGGAGCAGCTCGAACGTGTCGTAGCGACGCTTGTCACGGTTGCTTGGGAACGGCTTCTGGACCATTTTCCCTTGCTGACAGCCGCGACACACGCTTGGTCCACTCGACTTGGAAGGTGCCTTCGCGTCCTTGATCATGTCGTTGTCGATCATCTTGCGAAGCACCTCCACCGGAGCGTGACCCATACGCGCGTGCAGGTCGACCGTCTTCCCACTGGTCGCTGCATTCGCCGATCGCTGAGGCGTCTGGAGCCAGTAGAGGCCATCCACGAGGTTCGCCGCCGCCACCACTTGCTTGGAGGCCTTGTGCGCAACGCGCATCTGGGTGCCGTCGAACACGACTTGGAACAGACCACTCTTGTTGATCTGTGGCACGGAGAGCAGATTCTTGCTCATGCTCGGCACGTACAGCGCGTTCTTGATCTCGATGTCGCGCTCGTCGCCGTTGGGCAGAACCACTCGTTCCACGATGGTCCCCACACCCATGATGGCCGCCTTGTTGCCGTCGGCCACCGAAAGTTCGCCCTCGTTTCGCTCAATCAAATGGGCGAACTTGGCCTTGTCGTTGCAGATGTGGTGCGTTGCGCCGCTGTCGACCGCCCACATGCCGAGCATATCCTTGCCCGTCGAAATGCCACACTCCAGTGAGACCGCGAACGCCACTCGATCATAGCCGTAGCCGTAGTCGTAGCTGGCGTCGTCGTTCCTCCACTGGGCATTGTTGGCCCCGCGTCCACGGCCATTGCCATTGCCGCCGCGTCTTGGGCCCCGATTCTCGTCCTTCTGCTTGGTCCAGCACTTGTCAATCGTGTGCCCCAATTTCCCGCAGTACGTGCACTGGCGAGACTCTCGGTCGGTGTTGAACGCCTTGGCCGCGTCCTCCGTCTTCACCGTCGCCGTCTTCTCGCCTTGCCGCTTGATGTGCTCATTCGTCAGCACCTTCACGACGTCTTGCGATCGCAGCTCCGCGCTGCTCATCTCCAAGTTCAGCACGACGTTCTCGTAGCTCTTGGGGAGACTGCGCAACAGGCAGATCGCCACGTCCTCGTCCTCCATCTTGGCGCCGATGCTGCTGAGCTTGGCGCTGATGTTGAGGACCTCGTTGCAGTGATGCAACACGTTCCCGCCTTCCGACATCTCCATGCTGAAGAGTTGGCGCTTCAGGTAGATGCGACCAGCCTTCTGCGAACCACCGTACAGCGTCTTCAGGCGCGTCCACGCAACCCACGCTTCCTCGCAGTCGTCGACCACATGGTGGTAGTCCGCGTCCATGTGGAGCAACATCAGTCCGAACGCGATGTTGCTCGACTTGACGTACTCGTCCTTGGGCCGCGAGTCCGTGAAGCTCGGCGTCGTCTCTCGGTTCACGACATGCCACACCGACTTGGTCAGGAACACGCCACGCATGTAGCGGTTCCACGTCGCGTAGTTGTCTCCGTTGAACTTGTCGATGGAGACCTTGGTGGAGGCGTCGTGGGCAGAGGACATGGTGCTTGGGCTCATAACCTGATGGAAGGTATGGATCTTGGACACCGGAAGCTTGACGGAGCGGAGGGAGGGCAGCACTCTGGGCGAGACCGGAGCGGAGACTGGAAACCACTTGAGGGGTAGAACGAAGATTCGAAAGTGATTGATTGAGGTCTTTAGCTCGCTAGCCTTCTCGCTACTCTAGACCTACTGGATACACACTACTTGATTCTTTACTGGATACTGAGTTACTTCAGCCAATGAGAGAGCGCCACGTCGAAGCCCATCTTGTACCTACAATCTTGTACCCACAGGTGGCGTAATCGACAGTGGCGTAATCCTTGGTGGCGTAATCGGCGTGGGTTCGGATTGGACCGGTTCGGGTTAACCGGTTCACGGTCAACAACCGATACCAAACCGGTAACCCTCAATACCCTCAATATTCGATGTCATAAAGTCGATACGCCTTGGACACTTGTTCGTAGCCGAGGAACAGTCCGGCGCGAGCCTTGGGGTCCCACTTGCGCCGCTTTTCCTTCGGCGTCAGGATGTACGTCTGGCATCCGAACACACGCATGTGCTTCACACTTGGCTTGGACTTGTACACAATCTCGAATGGAGTCTTGTGCTCCACCTTGGGTGACGGCAGGCGGTTCTTCACGTAGATGGCCGTCATGGCCGCCTCAGCCCAGAAACACTGTCCAACTTGGCGTGATGCAGCATGCTGCGGCCGATCGTGACGATGGTCCGGATGGCGCGTTCTGCCGTGCCGTTGGTCTGGTGCGCGTACGGAACCGTGGTTTGCTGCTCGATGCCTTCGACTTCGTAGAAGGCCTTCAGCGAGTTGGTCGCGAACTCACGAGCTCCGTCGTGCCGCACAAACTTGACCTTCTTGCCGACTGCGTCTGCACCTTCGCGACGTACGTCTTGATGCAGTCTTCGCTCTCCGACTTGGCACGAGGCAGAACCCCTTCATGCATCCGCTGGCTTCGTCCACGATCAGCAGCAGATACTTGCTTGCCACCCAGAGACCTTCTTCCTGGGGCCGCAGAGTCGAAGTGGAGCAGCTCGAACGTGTCGTAGCGACGCTTGTCACGGTGCTTGGGAACGGCTTCGGACCATTTTCCTGCTGAAGCGCGACACACGCTTGGT